>NC_136506.1:47829501-47982001 GCF_053919585.1 Euprymna scolopes | reverse complement strand
ACCATTCCAAAAGCGAGAACGTCTTGGGTGCTCGAGGATGAATTTGGAGATGTGCCAAGAACATGAGTCAAAGTTTTTCAAAAGACTGATTACACAGGATGAAAACTGGGTCCATCACTATGATCCAGAGACCAAAGCCCAGTCAATGCAGTGGAAGCACTTGGACTCACCACCTCCAAAGAAGGCAAGGGTGCAGCCCTCCGCTTGCAACGTCATGCTCACAGTGTTCTGGAACGAGGACGGAGTAGTGATGACAGATTTCCTGGCAAAGGGTACCACAATTGCACGAGCCTATTATGCTTCACTTTTGAGGAAATTAAGGGAAGCTATCAAAATTAAGAGGCGAGGCAAGATCAACAAAGGTACTATCCTCCTTCAGGACAACGCTCCGGTCCACAACTCGCATGTCGCCAGATCAGAAGCACGGGCGTGTGGTTATAAAATCCTTCCACATCCTCCCTACTCCCCTGACCTTGCACCCTCTGACTTTCACCTTTTCCAAATTATGAAGTTGTTTTTGAATAGAAAGCGTTTCCCAAATGATGCAGCCTGGATTTCTGAAGTCACGTCGTGGTTGGAGGACCAACCTGGTGTGTTCTACAAAAACGGTCTCCAGAGCTGCATCAACCGATGGGAGAAATGCATAACTCTGGGTTGTTTCTATGTAGAGAAAAACTAATAACTGTTCCATGTTTCGTTGCTCTACTTCTATGAGAAATGGGTCAGGGACATTACTTATTGCACGCCCCCCCTTATATATATATATATATATATATATATTATAATTAACGGTTTTCATATCATGTTAATATATACACTAGGTGTAGACTGCCACGTTATTTTCTGCCTATTATTTGAAAATTGTCCGATAAGAGTATATGGTTTTTAATATCTCCGGGTATTTAGATATTCTTATTATTTATTTTTTGTGGAGGACATGTCTCACATTTGTCTCGTTTCTATATTTACGTGGGATCTGATAAACACATTTGTTACTCTTTTTTCTGTGTAGGGAGGGATTGAATCAACCAAAATATTTCCGAAGACTCGAATCGCTCTTGAATACTGTCCTGATGTCCTATGAATTGTTAAAGTAGGTTTAAAAGATGAATTTATGAATTAATATTATTTATATTATTAGTAATTTACTCGTATGTTACCCGTAAGGGGCAATACACGTGAAGACGTTTATTAATATAATATTTGTGTAAACTTATTATCTGATCTGTACTCTCCAACAAACTTATATAAATTGTAAAACATATGCAAAAGTCTCATCTTTTATAAATACCTTAACAGATATTAAAGCTAAACTTATTCGACTTAGTAGCAAAACGCGTGAGCTCAACAAATATATTCACGTGAAATACGGACTTAGGAATATACAATAAACACAACTCTATAAATTCCAGCGAGAATCATATTCGTAAACATACAAGATATACTGAAGGAACAGAGTAACTCTATACCTAAAAAAAACACACACACAAGTTCACTGATTACTTCTGCAAACCGAAAAAGGCAAAGAACGCAGTATATATATATATATATATATATATATATATATATATATATATACAATATATATATATATGTATATATATCAATGATAAGAATATAAGGCAAAAGAACGCAGTATATATATATATATATATATATATATATAAATATATATATCAATGATAAGACTATTCTGTTGTCATATCCGTATTTATCATATCAAATCGCTTCAGCTGTGTCTCCCAGTTATTTTGCGACCAATATGAGAACGGTATTCCAAATTCTGTGTTTTCCTCTTTTCGAAAAGGTGTTATCCAACAATTAGCACGGCTTGTTGCTTATTAATTTCCTGGCCAGTGCGAAATTGGCTACGTGAAACGCATCATTGTACGAATCGACGTAATAATTTGCCAGTATGCCCTCAGTTTGATACGTAGGCGCAGACAATGGCTATCACTCATCGTATTATTCACCCATCAGTGTCGACACCCGTGCGAGTACATAAGTAAAACCGGTGTAGCTTCTAGAGCTGTAAAACAATTTAGCACTATTAGAGAAAACATTGTTAACTAGTAATTAACGAGTAATTAAACAAAATTAAAGAATTTTAAAATCTCGATAATACAGTCATTCATTTTTTTTATAGTAATAGTAACATGTATTTAATACGTCTATTTTTTACGATTAGTTTTGATTTCCACATTCATTCGCACTTTCATTGATTTTTTTACAATTATAGTCTTTATTTGGAAAGCACAGATTATATAATTCATGGGAAATGCATGTCTGTCATTATCTTTCCACATGATAAACACAACAGTTCTGAACTGTTCAATCACAAAGACTAAGAATACATGACGCGTTTATTTTGAAAAACAATAACTAACAAACTATAAAAAGTTCGTGTGGCATATCTCGAACATAACTAGTATAAATATTAATAAATTTAGCCACAATATTAATTAGCTTTACCACTATTGATTGACAAGAAGCTTCTGTATTTAAGTTTAAAACATATCTGGATTCAATGTGAATTTCAGCAACAAGTTTCAAACGGAGAAATTCAAACTGAAAAAACGAATAAACATTGTTTTTTAATGTCTGTTTTTTTTCTCCTGTTTTTAGACATTTTTTTCGCGTAGAGTTTTTACCGAGTGCCGATGGAGCCATATATAAAAAATAACATAAAATTCTCATTAGCCAACATCGATTTGATTAAATTCAACACAATCAATACATATTAAAGAACAGTGCATTCGTCTGATTGATTGGTTGATCGTTGGCAACATATACCTCGTGGTACACATGTTTACTATTTCTATTACACACTCACACACCACTGAGATTTCTAAGTCTTATAAATAAAAAATTCTTTTACTAAACTAAAGAATATCAAGATTAGCAATTGCATTAAAAACAAATCGATAATGATGTCATCAAACTGAGGAAAGTGCACATTTAAATATAGAATTAAAGAGTGAAATATAATGATCGAAGCGTTCATGCCTGCCGGATATTTTGACATGAATAATTTAAATGAATCAATTAATTTTTTACTCTTTCTAATCAATCATGTTGTTATAGATTTTGACTCGTACATTTTTGTCAGCTAAAATTACATTGTTCTCTTTCGTTTTTATCATTTTGAACATCAGGAACATTGTAAAAATCTATTTAATATGTTAATGAGTTTGGCACAAAAATAATGTTGTGTTTCTACCAATGGAGACGAAATACTCGGTGAATTATTGATGAAGCTCGCTTTATCGATGGGTAATAAAGACTTAATTAATCTGATTTGATATCTAAAATAAATTTATAAAGTTACGATTAGTATACGTAGTAATTGTCTGTAATATTCGTAAACATAACATCTACATCTCGACGCATTGTTTACTACACTTAGTTTAGTCAGGTTGAATTTACAACTATAAAGCACTAGCAGTTCCGCCCGGCTTTGCTCGGGCTCTATGGTTCATAAGGTTATGTGCATATGTAGATATTAAAACGTGTGAATATGTAAAGTAATGCCTTTCTGTATAATAGTCTTCTTTAACTACCATAGAGAAAAGACAGAAAGCCATTTTCACTTGTATAGATATTCTATCATTTCAGCCCGGCGTTGCCTGGGTGTTGTGATGTGTATGTTGAGCCAAAAAAAGAGTTGTAGTAGGAAGGAAGGCTCGAATCAGTCTCGCGAAGGAGGAAAAGAACGAGGAAAAACCCTGACGTCTTTGCGGTTACGACCACCGCCAAACCTGAAGTGACTTATGTTTAAATAGACTCAAATATTTTTCTAAGGGGGAGGATAACTTTCAAAAATATGGGCGAAAAAAGCGACCCCACTGTAGAAAAGTGCCTGGTTGAAGGTGAAGATATTAATGTTTTTAGACAATTTTTCGATATTTGTCGTATGAAAGGCGGAACTTTAAAACGATACTGATCCTGGTAAAACCTGTCGCCTCCGTCGAAAGTTTTAGACAGACATGCAAACATACAGACATACATTTATATATTGATAACTGAAATTTTCGACCCAAACCGATGCAAAAGCTGGCCCTATCTCTGAATACCCTTTATGTACAATTTCAAATGTTTAGACCAGAAATTGTCTGAGTAATTTGAAAGAGACCGCAGAAGTCAATTTTTTAAAAACTTTGACCGCTATTATGGCCCTTAAAATTTATTGTTTTGGGCGCAAATCAAGTTATTAAGTTAGATCCATGTCCAAGGAGCCTATATCTAAAATTTCAAGTGTTTAGACCAAAAATTGTCGAAAGAGTTTGTAGATTTCTCAAAAGTGAAATAGTTGAAATTTGACCCCTTAACAGACAAATTTGTCCAAAAACCGATCACATCGATTTTTCCAAATCTCAGTACCCTGTATATCAAATTTCGATTTTGTAGACTTAAAATCGACAGTTATTGTGTAGGGAAATGTACACACACAGAAACACAGGCACGTTCACTTTTATAGATATATAGATGAGCTATTATCAAACATATTTAAAATCATGTTTAAACAAGTGCACCACATTGGGAGGATTAACGAGTAATATCAGTTTGATCAGCTCTGGTATATAGTCATCTTTAAATCGCTCGAGCCTAACAGCTTGGAGAAACTTGTATGCAAGGACATGATAATATAGTAAAAAAATAAAATAGTTACTATGAAAATAACCACTTTTTTCATGCTTCATAACCGCCTAACTATTAGAGGTACCAGTTATTCATAAATAAGCTGAATTAGATAAGATTTCACCAGTGTATCGGAAAAGCGGAAAAAATTTGAAAGACTCAATTAAATGATATATGAAATTAAATATACAGCGAAAACTAATAAGTCATTTACCGGAAGTGTTAAGAGAAACATATTTTTCTAATGACGCAGCACGTGCTGTTACACATGGTTGACACATGTACAATTAAAAAATGAACTGTTATAAAAATTCAGCTAAGTTTCCACAAATACCGATCATTGCATTATGACATCAAACGCTCAGGAACAATTGCTTATTCCGAGAATTTATTAAACCATCATGGCGCTTATATTTTAAATATGAGTCGCAGAGTTTCAAAGAGAGCTAAAATCATTAGTCAATTATTTTCCCCATAGTAACCAAACCATAGAACACACTATTGTGTAATAACCGACGTTAAGGTGAAAATGCAAGACAAAGTCTATACGAAAAATAAGTAATTATGAAAATGACGACCATTTGCGAAGCAAATGACAAGTTTCATTTCATGAGAGCGAATGAAAAGGTTTACTTTATTATCTGCTTTTGGTAAATAATTATTAAGACATTTCTAGTAGTTTGAGCCGATACCTACTATAAAAATCAATATTGCATAATTAGTATTTTATTATTCAACTAGCATGGTGCCCGGCGTTGTCCGGGTTTTTGCAGGTGTGTGTTGAGCAAAACAAAGTGGTAGTAGGAAGGCATGCTCGAACTTGTACCGTGAAGAACGCAAAGAACGGGGAAAAACGTGACGTCTTTGCTGTTACGACTACCACAAAACCGGAAGTGACGTAAGTTTAAATTAAGGATAGACAAGCGAAAAGGGGGAATATTGTCGAAAATATCGGCGAAAAAAGCGATCCTACCCTGTAGAAAGTGCTCCATTGAGGAAATTAATGTTTTTAGACAATTTTTCGGTATTTTCGTCTGAAACGTCGAGCTTAAAAACGATACTGATCTTGTGAAAATTCGTCGCCTCTGTAGGTGTATCAGAAATTTCGTGAAAATAGTGAATAATTCCACCCCATCTTTCCAAGCTTATAACTCCTCGAAAAATGTAATTCAAGCCCTATTTTTTTTCAATTAAAGGAGCAAGGACCAAGGTTTAATTAAAAAAACAAACAAAAAAAACAATGTGTTTTTTTTTTTAAAAAGGTTTTAAACTTCGGACTTTACAGGTAAATTTCTAAAAAACGGTTTTTTTTTGTTTGTTTTAAATTTGAATATATTATTTATTGACCTTTTCTCTTCAATTTGTGATATATAAAACTATCAAAACATAAATTAATTATTTACTTTTTAATAGAAACTTGAAAACTGGGGGGCGTGAATTTAAAAAAAAAACGTTTGTCTTAAATATTATATTCGGTTTATTGGAAAGAACATAAAATTTCACATTGACCCTGAAAATATCGTAAAGATAGAATCAATAGAAAAATTTTGATAGATTTTTAAAGTTTAAAAATTGAAAAATATTGAGTTCGGAAAATTCATTACTGTTTAAAAAAATATTTCTATTACTTTTAAAACAACTTTAATAGTTTATTTTGGAAGTATAATCCATAAAGAAAATAAATAACCCACTTTTAACAGAGAAATTACGAGATTTTTATATTTTATTCGCAGTTTCGTGTTAGGGGTGTCAAAAATTTCTACAAAAATTCTGATACACCTATCGCCTCTGTGGAAAGTTTTAGGCAGACATGCAAACATACATACATTTATGTATTGGTAAGTAAAAATGTTCGATCCAAACCGATTAAAAAGCTTGCCTTATCCCTGAATACCCTTTATGTAAAATTTAAAATGTTTAGACCAGAAACTTTCTGAGTAATTTGGTAGAGACCACAGAAGTCATTTTTTTTAACTTTGCCCCCAATTATGACCCCTTAACATTGACTGTTTTGCCTGAAATCAAGTTATTAAGTTAGCTCCACATACAAGGAACCCATATCTAAAATTTCAAGTGTTTATACCCAAAATTGGCGGAGAAATTTAATAGATGCTCAAGGGTCAAATCGTGAACTTTGACCCCTTGCAAGCAAAATTTCTGGTTGGATACGGATCACAAAGATTTTCCAAATCTCAATACTCCGTATATCAAATTTCGAGTCTGTAGAATGAAAATTTACAGAGTTATCGTGTAGGGAAATGTGCACAGACGGACAGACACTTTCACTTTTAGAGATACTAGCATTGGTACCCAGCGTTGCCCGGGTTATTGGAGGTGTGTGTTGAGCAAAAGTGCCCACATGAGGGTGAAGAAATTAATGTTTTGTGCTAATTTTTTGGTATTTGTCGTCTGAAGGGTCGAGCTTAAAAACTATACTGATCTTTTAAAATTCGTCGCCTCTGTTGAAAGTATGCAAACATACGTACATACATTTATATATTGGTAGCTCAAATTTTCGACCCAAACCGATTAAAAAGCTCCGAATACCCTTTATGTAAAATTTAAAATGTTTAGACCAGAAATTGTCCGAGTAATTTGGTAGAGACCGCAGAGGTCAAAAAGTTAGATCTATGTCCAAGGAACCTATATCTAAAATTTCAATTGTTTATACCCAAAATTGGCGGAGGAGTTTTCGAGTCGTAAACTGAAAATTGACACAGTTATTGTGTAGGGAAATGTACACAGATAGGCACAGACAGACAGACACTTTCACTTTTATAGATATATAGATTGTGTACATTGTTTCCAAATTAAACAAGAATTAACACATTTGTACAAGATTGGAGTGAATAAATCAGTGAGTTTGGATTATCGAGGAATATCTTCTATGAATGTAACCTAAAATCGAGTAATATTTGCTATGTATGGAAACTAAAACCACCCAAGATATCCAGTTGTTTAATGAATTAAAAATGACCGTAAGTATAGTAGGACCGATAGAAAATTAACCGACATAGATAAAAAAAAGGCAGAAGCAAACCTGAACAAATGTAAAGAAAAATATAAGTAAATTACGTAAATACGTTATTAATATTTTGACCTTTAACCATCTGTATTAGGTCAATGGCTCGGGATGTTTTAGCTCACTGTAATTTATTGCATATTGGGTTATATAAAAGAGAGTCTTAGAGTCTTATTAGAGATGCTTAGAATCTTATAACAGTGTTTGTCGTTGAGAGAGTTTTATTACATATGATGTTGTATCTTAGAGAGAGTGTTTAAGAGGAATGTTAAAAGACTCAGAGAGAGAGATGTTGTTGTAAGAGAGAGTCTTATTACAAGTGATGCTTTTGAGAGAGTTCTAGAGAGGGATGTTGTTGTAAGAGACTTGGAGAGATTGTTCGTTTATAAGAGATTGTTAATCTTATTACGATTCCTATATATTACAAATATGTTCATTCTTAGGTTAATAGATGTGTTGCTATGTGAAGCTCTTTGAGTGAAGGGGATAGTGTTCAGACATTGTGCAGACATGAGCTGTCGAGACGTGTATGTAATGACATTTTATAACACAATATATAATACAATTTTCACTTTACATTTTTGTAAGAATCATAAGACAAGACGAGCTTTATCACAAAACACATGATGAATTTATTTCTTCACGACCGGCCGTGCTTTCCATCATCAAGAATTCAAAGCTCACATCTTAGTTTCAAAGTGATCGTCTCGCTTCTAGACGCTTCCCAGACCCTCTCTCAGTTTCTCACTGACTGTTTTTTCTAACTCTAAAGTTTTTCTCTATCCCTAGAACTTTCTATTTTCCGTGACGTCATACACATGTTAAAACATGTTCCTTCTTTCACGTGTTCTGGACATACGTGTCCAAAACTTTTCCTATTTCTACAAAAGGAATTTTAACCTATACTCAGTAACCTATTTTTCCAATATGTTAAAAACATTATCTTATAAGCTGCATTCTTTCAATTTAAAATTTCATAACAAACTTGAAAGTTCACATTCTTTTCTTGAAATATTTTATCTATATTCTAAACAATTGTTTGTTTTACATTTTTAAATTCTCACACGTAATCTATTTCTAAACCTAAATTACGAGGTTCGAATTTCGTCTATTGCTATTTCATTTTCATTTTAACTAAGCTCTCTATTTTTATACTTACATGAAAAGTGGACAGCCCTTATCATGTAACAAATTCAGCTTTCGTTAGAAGATGTTTGAGGTCAGATCTGTGTCTAGTCGACTTCCTATCTTTTTGTGCTGGCACAGCTTATATAAATAATAACCGATTATTTTTCTAACACAAGACACACGGGCGGGTAAAAAATAAAACATAAAGACGTGTGGTAAATGAGCCAATTATAAAAATAAAATGAGCCAATGTCTGGAACAACATTCGAGTATTTTTATATAATAGAAAAATATACATATCTAGAAAGGGGCTACTGGATTAAATTAAATTATAATTTTGCTGGTCGGATATAGGCATATTACTCATGCAGATTTTAGATATAAGTAGAACGCTGATGATTATGTTGCTGAGAGGAAGTTCTGGAACTTCTTTTTGCCGTAGAAGCCAGGATCGTTACGACTAGTTGTAGTTAGGAACAAATAGATGATGGTCGTATTGGAAAATGTGTAAATTTTCTTTTATTATACTTTATTGCATCGAGTAGATTATGGTATTAATGTGTACAGTAGTGTTTTGTATATAACAAATATTTTGCCTTGATGCTAGACGCAGAGCTACTGTAGATTCTATGATAATGATGTAACCTGAAACATGAGAGATGCTGCCAATGATAGAATGAACAGGATAAGCATGGGTGATGTGATAATGATAGCACAAAATGAGCGTCGCTGATAACAGGAGGAAGAACAAATAGACGCTGTAATTATGACAGCAAATAACAGAACAGTGGTAAATGCAACAGTGATGATGATGGTGAACATACAATGCCGCTCCTAATAATAAAGAAAAGTGGTGTTGCGAAGCATTAATAGGGGGGTAATGCTTCTTGTAAATCGCCAGAGGAGTGATGGTACAGCTGTTTCGATGGTATTATCTTTAGCTTGCCTTCGTTGCTGTACACCGTTGATGAAGTGATAGGTAGTTTCGCCTAGCCAATATTCAGGGATTAGAAAGAGATGAGCAAGTTACAGCAAGTGTAGGAAAATGCTCAACCAATCCTTTTTATAAAACTTGTTGATCTGCTGCTGATCTGGAATTATCTGGAAAATATTGGTTGTTCGAAAGAAATCACAGAAAGTACAGAGAGATATATTAGGGCCTACATTTTCTACACGTGCTCAGTTTGTGAAGATAAACGCCCGGTTTTGTAAGAAGGGGCCGTAAAAGGGTATAATACGGAAGTAATTCCTCGCCATATTAGTGTAACATCACACGCCAAGGACTGGCTGAGCAGCAAAACAGTGAAGAAATTCCAAGTAGCAAATACGACACAATACATTCTATTTTGTCTTCGTTTTTGTTTGACTCATATAGAACAATAGAAATAATAGAAATTAATATTAATTGCTTCTACAGAAAGTATATGAATATTATTGGCTCAACTGAATTTTTTATAGATTAAGTAATACATAGGAATTCCAGTAAAAAATGATTTACCTTACATTTAGTGAGCATCCAAACTTCTAAAAATATTATCCTCTACTACATAAATATGTACAGAAGAAACATTTAAATTAAACGATTCTCAAACAAATTTTGTGTCTGCAAATCTAAAACCCAAACAACGTCATAGTTCTTAAAGATATCACTTTACAGTAGTTGTTCGTCTTTGCAACTCTTTAAATTTAAGTTATCATCAACACCATTCTGGATAAATCTGCTATGATCTATCCATTTTTGCCCGACATCATTTAATATATGATCCTATTTAACTGCTGCCTCTTTCCCTTCCTGCTCACTATCTCTCTTTCTTTCCCAGACTCTCTCTCTCTCTTTCTCTCACTCTCTCTTTCTCTCCCTCTCTCTCTATATATAATATGTATGTATGTATGTATATATATATATATATATATATATATATATATATATATATACATATATATATATAATTTATCTATGTACTAAAAATTTTATGAAAGATGATACGCGGAAAATTCTGCGTAGCTTTATAGTCATGTGTATTTTCTAAACTTACTATATATATATATATGCGGCATAATCGCGTTGACAAATCGGTTCTCGTCAGATAACCGGTTAAGCAACGTGTAGCCTGGTTAGTGTCAGATCGGTAACCATTTGGGAATTCTCGGCGCACTATGTGCTCTCCATTTGTTTCCAGTCGTCCTGTACTTCACTTGCCACTGGTATTTAACAATGTCGTCTTAGGAAAGGTGTGGTTAGAGATTGCGCACCTCCTGTCACAAAAAATTTCACGCTCAAGTAACCCTTCATGTCTGTCCAAGACTGAGAGAGCCTGCTATATATATATATATATATATATATATATATATATATATATATATATATATATATATATATATATATATATACTAGCAATCGGTGCCCGGCGTTGCCCAGGTGTTTTGAAGTGTATGCTGAGGAAAAAAAAAGGTCAATTTTTTTAAACTTTGACCCCTATTATGACCTCTTAACATTTATTGTTTAGGGATCAAGTAAAGTTAATAAGTTAGATCCATGTCCAAGGAATCTATATATAAAATATCACCTGTTCAGACCTTAAATTGTAGGAGAAGTTTGGTAGAGTTCTCAAAGGTCTAATTGTTGAATATTGACCACTTAATCGCCAAATTTCTGTCGAAAACCTATCACATCGATTTTCCCAAATCTCAGTACCCTGTATATCAAATTTCGAATCTGTAGGCTTAAAATTGACAGAGTTTTAGCGTAGGGAAATGCACACAGACGCACAGACACACAGAGACACACACATACACTATCACTTATACATATATATATATATATATATATATAAACATAAACATCATATATATAAGGATAATAGTACGCCATATATATAACAAAAGACCATTATTTACTGAAGTGAAAGGAAAACTCGGGGGAACTTTACCCAGAAATAAATCTATATTTTTTCGTGTGTAATGATAGTCTGGTACTTATACAGTTTTGTGACGACATTAAAAAAATGGAAATTTTGAAAAAAAAAATTTATTGTACGTAACTGTTATAGACTGAAGTTCTCCGAAAAAAAATTTCACTTCATTTGATCAAGTAGTTTTTTTTTTACAGCGAAAAACAATGATTTATCACGGCTACGTCAACGTGGCCATTTTGGAAATGTTGTTGCAGACCCAGGAATTCCCCAAGGACAGGTAACTGCCGTACATAGCAGAATACCTCCATTTTAGGCCAATCTAGCCCTTTTTTTGCCCCCACCAGAATGAGATTTTTTTTTTTTTTTGCGAAGACAGATGCCATTTTTGGGCTGTTTTTTTTTTTTTTTAATTTGTAACAGAAGTAAATAAACGAAGTTTCGAAGTTATCCATGCGTGTCCAACTGAGCATGTTTCGAAAATAATCTTGTATAAAAATTCTTCAATTCTTTGCATTCTTCAATTTCTTTGCATATTCAATAGTATTCTTATTTAAAAAAAAAAAAAAAAAACGCAAAAAATTGCAGATTAAAAAAAAAAAAAAGAAAAAAAACGTAAAAAAATTGCAGATGTGTTGTGCGCATCTCAATATGGCGAGAAAAAAAGGCTAGATTGAGAAATTTGGCCTAAAATGGAGGTATTCTGCTAGGTACATTTCCAAAATGGCCACGTTGACGTCGTCGTGATAAATAATTGTTTTTGGCTGTAAGAAGAAAACTACTTGATCAAATGTAGTGACATTTTTTTTCGGAGAACTTCAGTCTATAACAGTTACGTACAATAAAAATTTTTTTCAATATTTTCATTTTTTAATGTCGTCACTAAACTGTATAAGTATCGATAGTCTTATCAACACCCCTTTTTTCTATTTATTTATAAAGAAAATACAACTTTATACAAATTCCCTATTAGTTTTTTTTTCGGTTCTCTTATACGATGATCATCTTTATTTAACTATTACGTGTAATTATATTCATACAGATAATCTATATGATTTATATTTGCGTAATATTTGCGTAGAAATGAAGAAAATCAAATTTACTGTGTATTTATCGTGTTGCCATAACAACGTGACGTAGCCAAGGACGGTAGTGGACGTGAGTGTGTGTGCGTGTGTGCGCGTGTTTTCGTGCTGTATTGTTTCGTATCTTATCAACTTCTTCGAATCTATGTGTACAGTAATACAAACCCGTTTTTCGAGCTGAATAAATGTGTTACATTGAATAAAAACACGAAAAATATATCCAGTTTGGTAGAAAAGTAACTTATCTTGCCTTTGATAACATTTATTTGTTATATACAAACCCGAAATGAAAAGACCACGAGGGAACGCGCGTTTTACATAAAAATAAGTATTTTTAAATTTTATCTTTCTAGCTTTAAAAAAAGTTTAAAAATTTTATCAGCCGGCATAATTTATTTTTAAATATTGAAAAATTTCAGGAAAATTAATTTTTGCTAGATTTTCAAAACATTGTTTTCGTGTTGTGTACGTGTCTGCGGCTAGCAGAATGGCGGCCGTAGATGTCGTAGGTTGGATTGTAAGATTGTGTAAGATTCGTATTTTTTTAATTTGTAAATAAACAAGTTAGAAAAAAATTAAACCCTTCCAAGATGGACAATAAATAAAGCCATAATATTTTATGGTAAAATTAAAAGCCTACGAACCATAGTTTTTTAGGAGATGTGATTATTGGATTAACCAATCAGAAATCGTCTGTGGCACACACATCTCTGTTTTTATAGATATATAGATAGATAGATAGATAGATATATAAATATATATATATATATCACGTAAGGAGCCAGTTAATGTAACGAAGTTTACATGATAGTGCAATATAATAAATAGAGCAAAATATGCTTTCATTTATATTCAAATAAACATTATTTAAATGTTGCTACACTGTAATGGCAATGTTTCGGTCAATTTGTTATTTATAACTTACTGGCTGAAAAATGAATAATTAATAAACCCTGTCAGACAATAGAAAATAAGGAATGTTCTTTCTTTTACAGAGGCGAATCTTCAAATAGAGGCTAAAAACATAATCATACACGCATTGAAATTTGACAATAACGTTGCACACTATTTTTTCTGAGGCAGTGGAGACGGTAACGCTAGATCAATCGCAGATATAGGGGAGAATTAATGACTGAGATTAGGAACCGCCGGTATCGGTGTCATTCAGACTTCAAATACGAGTTACTAATTCTACGAGCCATTAATGAGACTGCATTAGGAACAATTAGGCTTGACGTCGGTGTGGCGTTTGGTAAGAAGAATTTGGGAGGTATGGCTTAAGTGAAATATATATGATCCTGATTGGACTAACGAATGAAGAACGTCACTAGTGGGTCACAGCTTGCATCCGGAGAAAATGTATTGGAGGAATGATTTAGACTGATGCTAAGAGGAGACATTCAATTTATTTTTATTTTTTTCTCCTTTATTCTGTTATTATATTCAGGCAAACATAAGAATCGAACTTTTGACCAAAAATAATTACATCAAATAAAGTTGTTTTTGATAAATGTTAAAACACAATCTAACTCAAGCTAACTATTCTAAAACTGGAAAACAAGAGTAGTTCTCTTGTTACGACGAGATGAAGTGTGAATCATCTTTGTTTTAAGAATACACTTTGCATATAGTAGATGTAATCATCGAACTTATTTTTGCTTTCATTTAGACGAATCACCCAGGACATTGTTTTCAGACTATTTAGCTGATTGGGTTATAACTCGAGATTAATTCTTCCCCTTTTTGGTATCAATTGAATGCGTATTTTTATTGACTACGGGACTGATTAGAGTATATACATATGCTGGTAGATGTCAGAGGAATACACCTGTGCGTTAAGCTGAATAATAGATTTAACTAACGAACCAGGCGAAAAAAAATCATTTATTGTATTGGTTAAGATAAATTTCCGAGCGAAGAGGAAATGTAAATTTGCTTTAAGATTTCAATGTATTACAAATGAAATCGTCAACCTAAGAAACTTTACCCGCTGACCCTGAATAACGGCTCAGGAGATGAAGTCATATATGTCCATTGAAAAGCTTAAATCAGGTCAGGCAGTTTAGCATAAACGACTGCCTAACCATCTTTCAGCGAGAATCGATGTGGCCTATTAGCAGATGGAAGGAAAACTGCACCCCTAACAAGCCACACCTCAGTATAAATTGCCCGACACAGGTCTTTTAGTAAGTCCGTCCATGAGATCGGTTGAGTTCAATTCAAGAATCTGGGAGATTAGCTCGATTTAGAGTTTGGTTTAGCCTAAGTAGATCAGCTCCGCCAATATAGACAAATTAAGAACACCCAAGCTTTATTGAGAGATTCGTGAAACCTCTGTAGGAAAATAGCTACTGTGAATGCTCAGGACGAGAATTATCGTACTAACTCGAGACGACACAGTTATTCCCCTTCATATATTGTAAAAACAAATTATAATGCTTCTATGCGATTAAAACTCCGAAGAAAGATGTAAAAAAATCAGTTAAAACACGATTCTTAAATAACTTATTGAAGCTAACAACCCTACCCTCTGCCTGATAATAACGAGAGGTAGAGAAATCAAGAGCACCGTCACTAAGCGTACATTTATTGGTACATTTATTCTGTTTTTCTTTTCTATTTTTATGCGTGTTATTTATTGTTAATTGTTTTAACGACTTGAACTATGACGTCTGTTTTAAATATATATGTCTGAAAGCTCAATACACCGGTTTCTGCCATTATTGTACATATATAACTCCTAATAGTGATCGTCGCTTTTCTTTTTTTTTCTTTTTCTCTTTGTCCTCACGCCAAGAATAACTACACATCAATCCGTTTGGCGAGGACGCTCCCAGATATACGCAAACTCAATTCATAGAGCGATAAAGTTCTATGCGATACATACAGCGATTCCCTCACATTTTCGCATCGTGAAGTCCAGAAGGTTTAAGCCATCACCCTTTATGACTGTACGAAGCTTGACAAGGGCCCCATGCGACGTTATAATAAACATAGCATCGTGTTAAACTATGTAAAATATAGAAAAATACATGTAACGAATAAAGAGTTAACAAAACTTATAGATATAAAAATAATAATAGCAATAATAATACACTTACAAAATATAACATATAATAAAAAATGTTAACCATTAAACTAATAAGAATTAGTTGAGAACTATATATATATATATATATATATATATATACATTTATAGACACACACACACACCCATATATATATGTATATATGTATATATATATATATATATATATATATATATATCGCACCGTACTATGGGTGTATGTATCTGTATATTAAGATGTGTATATATTTTTCAATATCTCTCTCTTTCTTTCTCTCTCTCTCTCGCTCTCTCTCTCTATATATATATATCCGTTTAGAAATAACCCTATCAACCTGCTTATTTAAGTATGTCATCATCTATATGTCGATATCTTTATAGCTGAGAATGTTATACCCACATAATTACTTGTATATATATATATAGGTATATATATATATATATATATATAAATATATATATATATATATTAGATAGCATTATATTCGCACAAATGTATATACAGTATTTCATAATAGAACATACGTATTTATTTAAAAAAAACAAGTAGGTAACAGATCAGCTGTAAAAAACAAAAATATCTATTATATCTGGATGATGAAATCATAGCTAGCATATTGTTGCTAGTACACACATTATCCTATCACAGAAAAAGGATGAGGACCTACTGTTTGGGACCATAATCTCATGACAATAGACAAAAAACAATACAATCACACATGAATTAATGTAATAGTATTTTTCCAGCTTTAGACACTTATAAAACACATATCCATTTATTATATAATCACAGTAGTAAATTAAAAATTGCAATAATTGGTTCAATTTAAAATAGATGAATAAACATCATTAATTATTAATCTCGATACTTTAATGATTTTTGCGTTTTTTGTTAAGTATAAATTCTTCATCATAATCGGAAAACAACTTTCCTCGATACGCTGAAAAATGGAATCTTATATAGTGAATGCTGACATCCCTGAAATATTAAACGCAAACAGAATTTTAGCTTGCATCTAGCTAGAAACTGACGATGGTCAGTTTCCTTTAAAATGCTGTTCCGGATATCTGAGCATATAAAATAAGAACGCAAAATCAACCCCGGAAGAATAAAAAATAACAACATAAGCAACAACAAAATATTTTAAAAGGTTATTTCTCTCTGATGTCATACTGTTTGTCAGAATTTCTTGGCAGTTTTCGCAAGAATTCTTCCAATGTTGGTAGCTAAAGTGACGTTTCCTCAAGTTACAAAATGTCGATTGGAAGGAGCCAAAACAAAAATTGAAAAAAAATGGACTTTTGTGAAAACTAGTCGAGTAGAAAAAAAGACAACAGTGACATTCCCTTCGTAAGACAGAGCATTACTACCGTTCTCCGGAAGTCAAAGAAGGTAAATAATTATCTAAGACAGAAAGTACAGGAAAAATGAAAGAAATGATGTCAAATATACATACAGGATGGATTGAAATACAAGAATACTGAAGTAACCATCAATCAGATGACAGACAATCGTATGGAAAATATAGAGAAGAACTGACGTATATAAACTAGAGAGAAAACACAAACATGGCGTGGTGCCAAGGAAAATGATGAGGGATAAAACAGAATGGAGCAAATAGATAAGTATAGTAGAAACCAAAAAAATATATATATACTTTTGAAAATTGGTCTCTTAACTAATTTCTTTCGAAAATAGATATTCGAAAAATAAATGATGTAAATATTTTAGATTACAAAACATATCTTTAACATATCTATATCTATCTATCTATCTATCTATCTATCTCTATCTCTCTCTCTATCTCTCTCTCTCTCTATATATATATATATAGAGAGAGAGAGAGAGAGAGAGAGTGTGTGAAAGAGAAAGAGAAAGTCTAGAAATCACAAAGCCACGGATGTATTTATTTCACATTCATGTTTTATTAGTGATATGCTGCATCTTACACGTATTAAATTTAATAGTAGAAATTCACCAAACAAATCATCAGAGGAATATATAAGTTTCTCGGCAAAACAGTTTTCTTTTTAGATTGAATATGGAAATTATGGTATAAGGAAATTCGAATTCCAAAAGATATGCTAGAAACAATTCTTACTTATTAAAGGACATGTTGGAAATTTTCGGTGATAAATACACTTTAATTCAGACCACACGACGAGACTAAATACATATGAAGCGCCATATTTTAATTATTAGTAAAGTAATTATATTTCCAAATTTTCGTGGATTCAAAACCTGAAAATAGATCTACATTGGTAGGTTCATAAAAATATTACACATAAAGCTTGTTTCTCTATATATTTCTTTCAATTATACAACTTATACAACACACACAAACAAACATATATATATATATATATATATATATATATATATATATATAATAGAAGCTATTTCAAATTAAGAATATAATAAATACCTATATGTATTAATACACTTTAATTAAATTTAACACTAGTAGAATATATTACATTAGAAAGATTAATCACTACTCATTTGATGCAATAATATTGCAGCGCTAAAACCCATATTTGACCATAGAATTTTAGAGCAAATACTTGTATATAGGGACATCAACAATCATACATTTTTAAAATTAATAAGTGTTATTATATACGTACTATGTTAATTACACTTTTTACAAAATTATTATATTATTTTTTAATTCATTTATATTTATAGTTATTATATTTATACATTCATTATGGCTTGTTGTTTCTATTCTCTTAATCTATAATCTATTCAAGTAAGAGGAAAGGGCGAAATACTATACAATGATATATATAAAAGGCAACTATTATAAAAGGTAATAAAATCTCTAAGGTTTATAAAATTCAATAAAAATGATAAAATATACAATATGTCGGAGAAATCTACAAATCTATAAAATTCGTAAAGAAAAACACATGTATATATATATATATATATATGTATGTGTGTGTGTGTGTGTGTGTTCATATGCATTTTATATTTTCTACATTTAGATCCTACACCACCTTATCTATTCTTAAAATAAAATTACCAAATCCATGCGAAAATTATCTAAAGCCTATATTGATTGAAGACAAATAATACCCTAAGAAAACTTTTAAAAGTTTATAAAGGTACAGTAATCTGTGTTAAATAGATAAGTAATCAACAATCTCAGCAAAAATAACCTTCTTAGTGACACGCAATATGGTTTCCGTTCTGCTAGATCTACAGCAGATGTGCTTACAGTTATATCTCATAGGATTAGCGAATCTCTCAACGGAGGCTACCTTTCTAGAACAATTGCTCTTGACATATCAAAGGCCTTTGATAGAGTATGGTATAAAGGTTTACTTCACAAGATCTCCAGCTACGGGATAGCTAGAAATGTCTTCTCAATTATAACATCATTTCTCTCTGATGGGCTCATAAGAATAGTGATTGATGGGCAGAAATCAGAAGCTCTCAGTATAAATGCTGAAGTCCCCCAGGGATCCATCCTGGGTCCAACACTCTTCCTTATCTACATCAATGATCTTCCAAATCATATCCTTACATGATTCGTTGACATTTATGCTGATGATACTACTAAAAGACCAAGTTCTCGCTGATTCTCTCTCCTCTGATCTTGAGCCAGTTGCAGAATGGGGAAATAGGTGGCTTGTTACTTTTAATCCATCTAAAACCAAGCTTCTATCTTTACATCATCAACGCTCTGATCCCTATCTGGCATCAACTGAAATGAATGGCTCTCGTCTTGGGTAGGCCTCATGTTTTGACAAGCTTCTGTGCTTGACCTTTACTCCTGATCTTAAATGGGATACGTACATCAAATCTGTTGCCAAGGACGCTGGAAAACTGGGGGGGACCCTGCTATGGATCCAGTAGATATCTCACTGCTGATGCAATTCTCTATCTATGTAAGAGCCAGGTACGTCCAAAGATGGAGTACTGTTGCCACATCTGGGCAGGAGCTGCTAGAAAGGACTTATCCTGCTTTGATAAAGTTAAAAACAGACATCGTAGCCTCGTAGGAGATGTCCTTTTCTCTTCCCTGCAACCTCTTTCTCACAGAAGAGATGTTGCGAGTTTGTCTCTGCTTTATAGTTATTTTCATGGCAAGTGATCGACTAAGCTCTAATCTATGCCCCCCTCGCCAAACTTTTACAAAAAACACCAGTCTAGCAGAAAACACCATCCCTAATTTCCCACACTCTTTATCTGTGCCTAAACCTAAACGTAGATTCCATGAACAAAGCTTCTTGCTTAGAACTGCCGGCCTATTAAATTGTCTTCCGTTTTCCTGCTTTCCAGCTGACTACAATAGAGTTGTCTTCAAGTCTAACGTAAACAAGTTTTTGATTAGCCGTTCCATATATTTAACAAATTTACTGAATTTCCATTACTAACGATTACACTATTATCCAATTTCTACTGTACACTCTTTAATCTTTATCCTCGAGTGGCCTCTTGACCTTGATAAGTGACGATACTTATGTAAAAAAATGGTTTGTAAATACTTATAACTTTTAAATTTATAAACACGCTGTGGTCCGTTACAAGTAAATTTAAGTTCAGGTACGTATATTGAACACATATGTTACTTCCTATAAATTATCCTGGATACAAAGAGTCTAATTCAAGTTAAAGTTTAACAATTACACTCTCAATTCTACCTCACATTTTGCTTTTCTTTAGTTTTAAGTTACTACATTGCGGTTTCTACATAAAGTTTATTCATATTAAAAATAGAATAACGGATGAATAATATTTAAAAATTGCACAACCCTAATAATTACCTCAAATATCATATTTAATTTCAATTTAGTGTATATTTATTTTAATTGTTGATTACTACCTTGGAATTAAAGTTTTATTTAAACTTTTTATTTAATGTTTTGCCCTTTATTAATTATTATCAATTTCCTAAATTATTGTTAGCTACCTATCAATGTTAGCATACAATTTTTATAAGACCGTATTTACATTAATTTCAGTTCTATTCTACTTATAATATTTAATCTTAACCATTGTATATTTATATACTCTCTCTCTCTTTCTCTCTGTGTATATATATATATATATATATATATATATATAGTGAATGCCAAGTTTTTAAATTTTATACTTATATTTATTTAAATGTTGAGTATAACACATACATAAGATCCGTTAGTGAAAAAATGACGTCATCGCTGAGGCCCTAGCAAGCAAGATCGGCTGAATAGTCAGAATGTCGTAATGCATCAAGCATTTTTTTAAAAAAAAATTCTTAAAAATTGTATTTACAAAATTAGGGATCATGATAAATTGTCTCATCTAACATTTCCAAAAAGAATTTCAAACGGAAATGCTATGTGTTTATGCGTTTAAAACGATTAAGCATTTCATTGTTTCATGGATTTTAAAGACTAAACTGCGTTCATTATTTACTCATAATTTACACTTCAAAGAGGAAAAGAAAGGGACACAATTCGATTTAAAGTAAAACTGAACTTTATTTATTATATAGAAAATCATGCACTAAAAATGTCTGGAACAGAAAACAAGCAAATGTTGCCATACGTGAAAGATGAATTTAGGCAATAAACAAGTATTAAACTTAAGAGTAAACGATATCCTTTGGCAGATACAAAAGATTTTTAAACCATTATTATTTTTTAATGTAAAAGAAAACGATAAATATTTTTAAAGAATGAGAACGCTCATATATTTTAAATACAAACGAACAACAATATTTCTAAAATATCCAAACGAACAACAATATTTTTTCAAATTCAAAACGAATAACAATATTTTTTTTCAAATTCAAAACGAAAAACAATATTTTTCAAATTCAAAACGAACAACAATATTTTTCCAAATTCAAAACGAATTACCATATTTTTTCAAATTCAAAACGAACAAAAATATTTTTTCAAATTCAAAACGAACAATATATTATTTCAAATTCAAAACGAACAATATATTATTTAAAATTCAAAACGAACAACAATATTTTTGAAATTAAAAACGAATAACAATATTTTTTCAAGTTAAAAACGAACAACAATACTATTTCAAATTCAAAACGAACAACAATATTTAAAAAAATCCAAACGAACAACAATATTTTTCAAATTAAAAACGAATAACAATATATTTTCGAATTCAAAACGAACAACAATACTTTTTCAAATTCAAAACGAACAACAATATTTTTTTCAAATTCAAAACGAACAACAATATTTAAAAAAAATCCAAACAAACAACAATATTTTTCAAATTTAAAACGAATAACAATATTTTTTCAAATTCAAAACGAACAACAATATTTTTTCAAATTCAAAACGAACAACAATATTTTTTCAAATTCAAAACGAATCAATATTTTTTCAAATTCCAAACGAACAACAATATTTTTCAAATTCAAAAGGAATAACAATATTTTTCAAATTCAAAACGAACAACAATAAATATATTTTCAAAATCAAAAGGAATAAAAATATTTTTAAAAAATCAAAACTAACAACAATATTTTTCCATCAACACCAATTTTTTAAATAAAAAATGATATTTTTTAGTTAGAACAAACAAACCATAATTTTCCAAATGAAAGCGAACTATAAATTAGTTCATTTGAAAAAAAACAGACGATAAGGTAACAAAAATTTAAACAAATTAAATTCAAACAAATAATTTTATATAAACACAGTTTTTAGGGCAAAAATATTTCAAACTTTAAATAATAAAACACTGAAAAAATCAGGTCTCTTTTACAATTTATTTAGTTTCGAAAAAATGGTTACAAAAACAATTATGCAAACAATTAATCTTACTTTTAATTGCATGTGTCATAATAAAATGGCTGACGAAAAAAAACGCTGTTTTAAGAGCGTTAAAAATGTTTCAAAATTAAAATTAAAAAAATGCTGAGAGAAATCCATCATCTAATTGTATCTCTGACAATTTCTGACACTTATCGGCTAGATTTCCATCAGTATTTTGTTTATTTTTTCGAATTCTGAACCATTGTTGACGCCCTGAAGACATAGTTTTTTCGTTTCAGTTGCCCGTTTTATATGTAAATTTTTTTACACATGTTTTTTTCGAACTGATTAGATAATTTTGATTCTGTTAAAAGACACAGGACTAATCCAGGTAGGTAGAAGACTTACGTATCTTGCTTTTAGTAATATTATTTATTTTTTTTATATATTTGAATTCTTCATCTTTCTTTCGTTCGTTGATTTATCTGCTAAATCCCTGAAAACGGTCTTGTCATTCAAAATTATGTACTTACGGTTGTTTCTTGGGACATGTAACAAACTTCTATAGACCAACTCCAATAATGTCTCTCGGTTACATGACTTTAGTTCCTCGACCTGTTATTTATTACACAGGGCAGTGGTATTAGCATCTCTTATCTAGGAGATCATGGAATTAGTTTTCCCTTAGAAAGATCGCCCATATATTTAGGACGTAAACAAATAAATATATATGTATTATTTTTTTTATTTTACTCATAAAACAGTAATCTACGTACATATATTTTGCCGCACTACAGATCATCAGCGTCGCTTGACTCTACCTTTTATTTGTATAGTCGAGTGCGTATATCGGTACGCTACGTGCTCCTCATGATATTATGTGCTATTAATATCACTTTAAATTCATGTGTTATGTGTTAAAAATAAGACAATATCACGAGGAGCCCGTAGCGTAACGGTATCCGTAATAGTCCATAGAACCTATGTTCGAGCTCACATAAAGTAATGCTACGCCAATTAGCTGTATTACAGCGAAACGCGTCTATGTAGATCACTGCTTTATGAGTAAAATAAAAACCAGTAATACATTATTATATATATATATTTTTTTTTTAAATATTTTTTTATAATGTTATATATTATTTCATCAGCCTGACGAATGAAACGCGAAATATTCTGTGTAGCTTAATTGCTATATATATATTTTCATAACTTACTATATATATATATATATATATATATATATATATATATAGTAGTTTCTTATTTGTTAACGTAAAAAATATAGGCGACCTTTCTAAAAGAAAACTACTTCCCCGATCTCCTGGGTAGGAGCCACTAATACTGAATACTTAATTATAATTAAAAACAACTCTAAAACAATCGACATTACTTTTAAAGCGATAAAATATAGAACAATATAATTAAGTACCCGAGGGTAACGGTATACGCATTCGACCATACAACCTATGTACAGTAAAACTACGCTGATAAGCTATAGTACAGCAAAATACGTGCACGCAGATTATTGCTCTATGAGTAAAATAAAAATAAATTACACACACACGCACACACACACGCGCACACAAACGCACACATACACACTCATATATATTATATATATATATATATATATATATAGAGAGAGAGAGAGAGAGAGAGAGTAAAACTATAGTTAAAATTATAGCCGTACAATTTCCATAAGTTGGAAAATGCTAGCATCTCAATCTCTGCATACAATTCCGTATAATAATACGAATCTAATTTCTGTACCTAATACTATAACATATTTTTTAAATAAGGTCGTATTGTCTTTCAACCTGTTTTCACGCACGCAGCGACTAAGTGCGGTAAATATTACAAAACATTAAACGTATTGAATTCTTTTGCTACCTTGGCATGTACGCATTTCTTACGCCCCTTTCCGGTCGAGCAAAAGTCACTTTAAAATAAGTTCTTTCAGACCTTGAATCGGATCAAGTCAAATCATATAGTTGGAGAGCATTCGACTTAGTCTTCCGTCAAAGTACTTCCCAGTTTCCTCATATCTTGTTAGCGAATTTCAATTGACTTTTGCACCCGTAGCATGCTATCAAGAAATTGACATGCTTTTCTCTATTTTTGAACCATGTGACGTCATATCCGTTTCTCTTAATTCTCTCAGACAAATAATCATAAGCTCTAGTGATGAAAACTGACCCTGACGTTATTCTAATATCCTATTATTCTTAATTAAGCGTTTTATGTACTATTCACAACATATTAAACAAAGGTAAGAATAAAGAGAAAAAGACTAGAGAGTATTGCGACGGAAATATTTTCACCATAAAAATCAATAAGATGACCTTCCAAAACGTAAAAAAAATATTTGTTTAATAGCAAATAAACATAAACATATGTGCTAGAAATTAGTTGAGAATGTAAATGTTTTTAGAATGAGGGATAACTCAATGTATCTATTCTCGATTAGAGAAAAGCTCAGCAGTGTTTAATTCAACTATTCATACAATTTCTAAAATCTTGCACATAGTATGAAACCACATCAAGATTTTTTTTTCTTATTTTTTGTCACAGAAAACACACGTGAGCACTTCACAATCCATCTCCTTTAGGAAGAGACGACAAGCAAAAACTTTGGTACCCAGCGAAGAAGACACAAGTCATCGAATACATATACACGGTTAATGCAATTTATCTCTCACTACTGACGTATCCATGTCTATTACATTTCAAAAACATGCAAACGCACGCCACGACAGTTGTAATGTACATGCATGCTGCATTTCTTCTTACATGAAATTTCACTGGAATGTTATATCACCTTTTGAGCTTTACACAATCGCCAGCACTTTACTTTCTTACTTCAGTTATAATATCTTCAGTTTATAATATATTCAGTTTTCAACATCATATGCCATTTTATGTAGATAGACTAAGGTATAGTGTTATTTAATCGTTCCTTTTATAGAGCTAAATCGTTAAACGATAGAATGAGAGTTTAGCTTGCTGAAAATTCAATTCCTGAATACATTACTCTTTCGCTATTTCGATTTGAATATAAGTATACACCAAGACAATGCAATAAGCGAGACGATAAAGAGTGTTTTCGGTTTGTTTTCGACCGTAAACAAATAACAGTTTTCTACTGTCGCTCACATTTCATTTGGGATTCACAAGTGTCAGAAAAAAATGAGGATGCCACGAAAACAGCTTCCCTTGAGTGAAGATACGCACAGATCAGCATAATTTTCTGATACCAGTTCCCACCCGGTAAACAGTACGTGCCCGATCAGACTTGCCTATTTGATTACTCACATACATGAGCACAATATATATATATATATATATATATATTTATATATATATATATATATATATATATATATATATACATGCCCACTGTTCAATGCGAACGATATGCAAGGAATTGAAACAGATGTTAGAGAAAATAAAGAAACTTGACAAGAAAGAAATAAAAAAATAACGAATCACAAAACAAATAAGAAAGACGATAAATGTAATAAATATTGTTAAAAAGTTTCTTTTTTCTCTTCGTAATTAGAAAAGAGCTTCACCAGACTTCGGCAATATTAACAAATATTCAAATTTTATAATTTAACATACATGTTACCATGTCTAACTGCACTGAAGAGATTACAAGTATGGTATGACAATTATCAATGCTAACTAAATTATATATATATATATATATATATATATATATATATATATATATATATATATGAGAGAGAGAGATAGATAGATATATGTCTACTTCCGAATCAATTTATCCAGCAATCAGCTTCTATGGAAACCTGTGATTATAAGAATTACAAAATATTACTGGTCGTAATATTCTATGTATCATCCCATCTAAATAGAAATTTCTCAATAGACATGATAGAGCAAATAAAGCAAATCATAGTGATTCAATGAAATTAAAACAATTTTTATTCAAACCAAGGAGTTTTTATTATTCCAAGTAAGAGAAAGAATACTTTAGAAATGTTATCTCCTTATCCTATAGGGTTTCGATGCCTACCATCTCTTTAGAGGAGAAAATATTAGCAAATAACGGTATTCACCCTATTTGCTAAAGTCAGTTAGACATGGAAACTCATAATCAAAAATTGATTAAATAGAAATCACATAGCAGGGAAAATTGAAGAAAAGGATGTAAAGGTTTAGTTCCAAATTGCGCGGTAAAATCCAAGGTAACTGTCCTTTAAAACAGTGAGGTAATGAAATCCAAGCTGTATATTGTGTAATTCACATCATAGAGTAGAAATCCAAGTTGGTCATATTTCTGGAGTAATTCTTCCTTATGGGCCGGTGAAAAGATGTTTAAGGTCTGGTTGGAACTTTTTATTAAAGACCTTAGTATTACTGGAATTAAACGTCAGTGAGATAGGATAGGTGAAAGGGATAGTGGAGGGGAGAGAAATCTAAAATGAAGAGGTGGATGGGAGAGAAGATATATATATATATATATATATATATATATATATTTATATATATATATATATATATAGCAGAGCTTCTATAAAGAAGTTCAAACACATTATAAAAAGCTATAAAAATGTTGAGTAGCCGTTTTGGTAGGTCAAGTTAGGCCTGGGTAAAGAGAGGAAAAAGAAAAAGAAGAGAAAATAAAATAAGAACGGAAGAGGAAGAACAAGCAAATTAAATTTTGCGTTTTTCAAGCTGAAATCAACCTTTAAACGATTTACCCTAATTACATCTTAAATTCTTTACTATGTTTAAATCTATTAAATCCAGTCCACTCAAAAAATTAAATGATAAGGTGCTCTTTTTGTTAATTTAATACTCATTGATAATATCCTTTAAATGGGTGAATTAAACTGAAGACTTAGAATAATATCTGTAAGTAAAATGTATAACTAAAACTAAGCGTATTTGATAGAGTTTGTTATTTTAATTTTATAATACTAATGATGATCATTTACTGTTAAGTCGAAAAAATACTGCCTTACTGGGAGATATAAAAAAATCAGGTAATAATAATTATTATTATATTTAATAATATTTAACTGGGAGAACATTATACACACACAGACACACACACACACACACACATATATATTCATATATATATACATGCATATACATATACATATATATATTTTTTTCCATACCCATACCTATACATATATACATACATACTCACATACATATAAACATTCACACACACATACATACACAATTATATATATATATATATATATATATATATGCATATATACACATCTCCACACATACACACATACTTTAAGATTATAAATTTAAATACAAAGAAAGTATAAAACTATTCATACTATTAATTATAATAATCAGTACATGTAATAAAACTAATTATAATAAAACAAACATTGGCTACTATACTGCTAATTAACATTCAGAAAATAAGTTTATAGGGTTATGTAACTAAGGCTCTAGAGTTGGGTTACAAGAGTACCAACAAGGATGACGCATTATTGAGTATTACGCGTCCATATTTATATGCTTGGATCGGGAAATTACTTTGCAATGTGGAACGTTTAACACTATTTGTGGGTAATAAAAGGGGACGAATTATAAAGCTCGTTAATTGAGAAGTTACATATTAGTTTGGAACACTATTCTAAGAATATCCCAAAAGTGCCAATTATGTGTTAGAATTTAAAATTATAGTATGTTAATGTGTGTATGGTGAGTCTCTACTTAAAATGTAAATTAACAATCAGAAGGTATTATTATATAGGTTAGATGAGATGTTTGAGAACTTATTTTTAAAAAGCATTTTTAATTCGCAAAGTTTTACCTTAGATTTTATCCATAAGCGATATGCATCTAGTATTATGCTTTTACCCATTTACCTGTATATATAGAGTGTATGTTATTTTAAGTTGGCTGTATTTAAATTTTTTCTTGTGTTTACATCTAGACACTGGTTCATTCTTGCCATTAATTATGGATTTATTGAAGGTGATAATGTTAACTGCTTCGGATATACAAAGATTGCAAAATTTGTCCCCGGGGTATATGATCTAGATTTATTCAGTATACTCCATTTAATTGAATAGGGGATTTTCTTGTCTTCCAGGCTATTGATTAATGTAGTTAAGGATGTGCTATTATTATCATTGTTGGGAGATCTTTAATTTCTGAAACAGTGCGTTTGTCCCTCAGTCCTCATTTTTTTTCAATGAGGGATTTTTCTGACAAAGGGAGAAGAAAAAGCTGTTTACTAGGTTGGTAGTATTTTGTGTGAACAGTCGCCAGAGATGTTGGAAACTATGTTCCTTTGTCTACCCTTGTGGCCATGTCACCAATAAGGGTGCTAGAGTTAAACGGTTCGACTGGGATGACGTTATCTGTCTGATAGTCAGGGACCCGAACCTTGGTTTAACCCCTAAGGAAGCTGTCCTATCAGCAGGTGCAAAGTACTGGGGCTGGTGTATTGCTATTTGGTGAATGGATTCTAAACCATGCAGTAGCTTCTGATGGGGCCTCTCGATGCAATATTAGTGGGTAATTGTTACGGCTTTACCTTTTCATGTGCTACAAAAATCATTTCTTTTTCTCTTACCTTCCCTCTCTGCCATGCTTTAAGTAAGTATGTCGACTTATTCCACAAATCCCAAATCTTAACCATACAATTTTCCAGAAAAAAGTTCTTGATTAAACTCAGATCTCCAACTTCCAACGCAACCCTCCCCTAACATGTCTCCTTCTCCAACAGAGGTTCAAACTCTATTACAGGAGACAAAACCAGCCCTATTATTCTTAAGCGAAACTGACATTGGACAGACTTATTCCCTAGATGAGTTCGTAATTAAAGGATAGTCTAACTTAACCTCTAAATCCGACCCCCAAGATCGCCATAACTGACCATGTCCTGTCTGCATACCCCTCAACTAACATTCACGTCTGTTGTGACTTCAATGTTCACAATGTGGAATGTTCACAATGTGGAATAGTTAACCCACTCAAACAAGACCAATGACGAGGGGAGGTTCTGCCACGATTTCTCCATTGCTTATGACCTCACTCATCTTGTCCAAGAACACACCCGCGTTCCCGATACTGACAGCCAGTATGCAAGTCTCCTATACCTCTTTCTCACAACTTGCCCTGAGCTATGTTCATCTTCCGTTCAGTCTCCACTGGGATCTTTCGACCACTGTGTTGTATCAGTTAAGATAAAAACAAAATGTAATAAGCCCTCAGACATATCTCTCAATCATACAGTATATCGATACTCTATGGCTAACTGGGATAGTTTCCGTGCATTTTTATCAGACCTACCTCTGCGTGCCATGTTAAAAAGGATGTGTTCTCTATAGTATCAGACCTAACAGAATGGTTAACTGTAGGAATAGACAGTTACTACCATCGAAAAAATCCAGCAGAAACATAATAGCCAGCGGTGGTTTTCTCCAGAATGTGCTGCTGCCATTGCGAACAGAAATCACTTTTCCCATGCCCGCCAACGTAATTGATGTACTGAGACTAAAGCCGCTTTCAGGAACGCCAGCAACCACTGTCAAAAAGTAATAAAGAAGCCGAGGGAGTATTATGCTCAGTCCGTGAAGTCCAAGGTAGCTGAGGTCCTGGATATGACCTTAAACTATATCCGATGGTGAGGCGCCAGCTGCGGGGTTTGGGGAATGTGGAGCCACTTCTTAATTGCCATTGCTCCCAGGTCCACTCTGACCCGGAGTGGTATTAACTGTTAAATAGAAACCGACTTGAAAAAATATTCTATTAAAACATTTTCTTCAAAATTCGGCATTAAATAACATGAAAAGGCTTGATATGCCGTAAAACAAAAACAACCAACCAATCACGGTAGCTGAGCAGTGGCTTGGTGCCCATCAGTTTTGTCAAATAGCAAACAGAATCCTCAACCTAAGTGTGTGCTCTATTCCAACCATCATCAATGGACATGAGGCAATCTCGTCAGCATCAGACAAAGCCAATCACTTTGTCAAGACCTTTGCACATAATTTTACCCTTTGCAACAAAGGCCGCCAACCCCCAGTATTTCCTCGTATATCAGAAAACACGCTATATGACATACAAATATCTGTACGTGATGTTGGCAAGCTAATCAAAAACCTTGATTCCAGTAAAGCAACTGCCCCTGACGGCATTCTAATTATAGTGCTCAAAAGGTTTCAACCGAAAGTAGCGCCTATACTTACAAAATTATTTAAGCGTTGTGTTAAGGAGAAATGCTTCCGTACACCTTGGAAAACCTCATCAGTATGACATGTATTTAATAATTCAGGTGATTGCCCATCTCCCTCTAAGTACAGATCAAAAGGCCACTTGTGAGTCATTAGTAAGCTGTTGGAATCCGTGCTAAATGAAGAAGTAGTCAACCATCTCAGTAAAAATAACTTTCCTAGTGACATGCAATATGGTTTCCGTTCTGCTAGATCTACAGCAGACGTGTGTACAATTATATCTCATAGGATTGGCGACCCTCCCCTCGCGGAGGCTTCCTCTCTAGGGCAATTGCTCTTGACATATCAAAGGCCTTTGATAAGGTATATTATAAATGTCTCCAGTCATGGTATAGCTGGAAATGTCTTCTAAACTATTAAATAATTTCTCTCTGATAGGTTCTTCAGAGTAGTGGTTGGTGGGCAGAATTCAGAAGCTCTCAGTATTAATGCTGAAGTCCCTTAGGGAAACATCCTGGGTCCAACTCTCTTCCTGATCTACATTAATGATCTTTTAAACCACATCCTTAGATCATCCTTAGACATTTTTGTTGACGACATTACCATCTATGGTAGCACTTCGAAGACCGCAAACGACCAAGTTCTCTCTGACTCACTCGCCTCTGATCTTGAGCACGTGGTACAATGGGGAAAAAGTAGCTGGTTACTATTACTGCATCTAAAACCAAGCTTCTATCTTTACATCATCAACGCTCTGTTGCCCAGCATCCATCAATCGAAAGGAATGGCTTTCGTCTTGGGGAGGCTTCATGTTTTGACAAGCTTCTGGGCTTGACCTTTACTCCCGATCTTAAATGGAACACGTATATAAAATCCAATGCCAATAATCGCTTTAAAAATGGAGGGATCCTTCTCCCGTTCCAGGAGATATCTCACCCCTGATGCAATTCTCTATATAAAAGGCAGATTCGGCTAACGATGGAGTACTGTTGCCACATCTGAGTAGGAGTTGGTAGAAACAGATTATTCTGTCTTGACAGAGTTCAAAATAGACTTCGTAGCTTAGTGGGGAATGCCCTTTTCTCTTCTCTGCAACCTATTTCCCACAGAAGAGACGTAGGAAACCTGTTCCTTCTTTATCGTTATTTTTATAGCACGTGCTCATCTGAGCTTCAATCTATAGCCCCCCCCTCGCCAAACTTTCACAAAAAATATTCGTCTAGCCAAAACCACTATCAACAATTTCCCGCACTCTTTATCTGTGCCTACACCTAAACGTAGATTCCATGAACAGGCCTCTTTAGAACTGCACGACTGTGGTATTCTATTCGGGTTACCTGCTTTCCAGCTGACTACAATCTAATTGTCTTCAAATACAACGTAAAAAAAGTTCTTGTCGAACCGCCCCCTAAGTAATCCAAGTTATAAAAATTCCCACTAGTGGTTACTACGCTAAAATCACAATGACTAATGTATACCCATTAACCCTTATTGTCGAGTGGCATCTGAGCCTTGATAAGTGGTGACCCCATGTATATATATATATATATATATATATATATATATATATATATATATATATATGTATATATATATATATGTGTGTGTGTGTGTTTTGTGTATTGATATCTATATTAAAAATCCTTTTTCCCTTTTTAATTTAAAAAGAAAATTCAACTTTGTTATATATCAGTCGTGGAATTGCATTCATCTGCAAAAAATCTAGCTAATTTTCATATTCTTTTGAACATTCATTTTAATTAATTCTCTGTTAGTCTTTTTTTGGTTTTATTGTTGGATGATCATCTTTAGTAAACTATTACGTGTAACTATATTCGTGCAGATATTCTAGATGATTTATACTTGCGTATGATTTGTGTAAAATGTTTATAGTAAATACAAACCTTTATATATATATATATATATATATATATATATATATATATATATTTATGTATGTATATATTTCTTTTAAAAAAATTCTTACTAAACTCCTCTGTAAGTTTTTGGTCTACAAAAGTGACACTGAATATATAGGCTATTCGAACCCATGCAGAATTGTATATTTAAGTTTAGCCGGCGAAAATCGGTGCAAAAAAGTGAAACTAGAAGAAATTTAATTTGCCAGGTAAACGTCGAATGACGGCATTACGAATATGCATGCGTAATATAAACGCTATTGCCCCACGTTGTAATTTTTAGCGTTGCAGCATATATGTTTTCATAGCTCAGGCATTAACGCCAAAAGAAAAAAATAAGTCGTAAGCTAAATGTTTTGGTTACGAGTCATTTTTCTAACTTTTTAAATCATTACCATATATTTGGTCCAATATAACAATGAATACCAATTCTGCATTAATAAAAATATATTTAAGCGTATTTTCCGACCGGTCAATGCCGGGCGGCCTGCTAGTGTATATATATATATATATATATATATATATATATATATATATATATATATATATATATATATATATACTAGCAGGCCGTTTTGTCCTTTTCAAGTCGGAAGTAAATAAGTTTTATTAGATAGTCCCTATAAATAATTGAGCCCGACCCATACCCATGCCCACAATTATTAATAATCAATGAGTTGAGCAATCAAATACTTATACACCCTTCATCTTGAGTGGTTTTTCGGCCTTGATCAGTTGATTATTAGAAGTAAAAAAAGTAATAAACACTTTGTTATAATTTCTTTATACGTTTCATTATATATATATATATATATATATATATATATATATATATATATATATATATATATAAAGTGATGATTGTGTAGTTCCAACGAGAGAAAAAAATGTACATTTAAAAGAGTGTAGCCATCAGCAATTGTGGGTGTTTCAGCCTTTTATCATATTTTTATTTAAAACTATTTTTATAACGTGTTTCAAGCTTTGTTTCGCTCTCTTCAGATGTTTTGTTGTATATGTATATTATATATAATGAAAATTAATAAATTATAACAAAGTGTTTATTACTTTTTTACTTCTAATTACTAACTGATCAAGGCCACTCAAGGAGAAAGGTTTATAAGCATTTGATAACACAATTCACTGATTATTAATAATCATGGACATATATATATATGTATATATATATATATATATATATATATAAAATGGTAATTTGTAAAAACCTGATGAAAGTGCTCAATACTATTGCAGATAAAATATGCGTTTTTTATTACCGTTTTATCTGTTTAGTTACATGTGTTTCGGTTACCGATTCGTACAGGGTGACACCCCCCAAAACAAAAGCTAAATGGAGGCCATCAAGAACATATGCTGTAGAACGGAGAAAAATGGCCAAAGCGTCTAGTGTTTTGATGTGGTTTTGCAGACTTTACAGAGATGGTTATTATTATTATTTGGAAAAGTGATAACAAAACAAAGCAGGAAAAAAACGAAAAAATGGGTGAAAAAAAAAGGAAAAGGGGGGGTGCGGAGATCGACAATGGTTAAGTTTTTAATAAACATTAGGTGGTTGTGGATGTTAGGGGGAGTTTAGGAAGTTCATCTAGGCGCGGATAAAAATATAAAGACATAGGGAGGGGAGAGAGAGGGAGATAAATACAGGGGTAAGGAAAGAAGGGGGAATAATTTCAACTTTAAGTTTTAAGATTTAATAAATAATAGAAAGTGATGTGGGTTATGAGGGTTTAAGCTGTTCAACCAGACGCAGGAATATATGAAAGTGTAGAGAGAGCAAGAGAGAGAGAGCGAGAGATAGATAGATAGAGAGAGAGAGAGATAGAGAGAGCGAGAGAGAGAGAAGTAAGCGATTGTCGAGCTAAGGAGATGTGCACGTGTCAAATGTGTTTGGACATGTAAAGGGTTCATGCAGATTGTGAGACGAGGCCGTTGTTTGCAGGAACTAAGATACGCCTTCTCGAAGCAGGGTGAGTTACATCGAACTTAAATATATTTATCTATTTAAATCCATTGACTATTAAAGGTCTTGAAGAAATTTAAGTGAATATATATGTAAACATATATGCACATACACACACACATATATACCCATACATACACACACATATATATATATACATACATAGATATACATACATATACACATATGCAAACATATATGCTAACACGCACATATATATATATATATATATACACACATACCCATATATACATGTATACATATAGATATACAGCAATATATATATATATATATATATCCATACATACATATACATGCACCAACATACACCTATACATATATACATATATATATATATATACATACATACATACATATATATATATATATATATAAACATATAGATATCTGTAATCAGTAAATAAAATAAAGTTAGGATATATAAATAGGCATAGTTAATTAGGCGAGGTTAGGTAGATGAATAATAGGATATGTTCCAATACATGTGGTTTAATATTTGGGACTCTGTATGGGGTGTCCTGGGTGTAGTTCTTCGTTCGGTAGGGGTTAAGTTATAATAGCTCGTAGGTCCTAATGTTTAAGTAGGTTTAGATACAGAAAGAGATAAATGCGGGACCTGAATAATGTGTTGGGGGTGATTACATGGTTTAATATACTAGTTCGGGGTGTCTGATATTAGGAGTACGATGTAACAGGGTACCACGCTCGTACCAATGCCTAATAATGTCGATATACCACAAAGACAAAAAAAGCATAATAAATGTCCAAATTAAAATGAAATGATTAAAAAAGGAAATTACACACACAAGCAAAAGGCCAAGAGAAAAATTATTTTGATATGCGACTTTTCAGTGTTTAATAACAGGTCATAACAGGTGACTTTTCTTTTTGTGAAAATATTTTATAAAAAATAAAAACAAAACACACACTGGAATGTAAATACCGGTCCATGAGTACATTAGAGTAGAGATCATAGGAATAGACCGACATTCAGTTTGTAAATTGAATTAGATTGAAATACATACACATACATACAGAGAATGCGAAAAAAAGAAAGCAGTTTTATATCCACATATACACACAAGTAGAGAAATTGGGGTCGTTATTATTGTTGCAAAATGTAAGTCAATGTGTTACAAGGTGTAGTTGTAGAAAATCGTTTTAATAACCGTCAAAAGATTTTTCAAAAGTCACATATACTTTTTAAAACAGCATGCGAATGCACTTTTGTTGAAAAGGCATTTTTGTGTTCATAGTTGAACTTTTTAACTTTTTATATGTTTTTCTTGTTTTGTTTTTTATAAAAAGGGGCAATTTTTTTGACGGACTTTGTTGAATTGTTGTTTGTTACAGAAACTGTTTTTTTTTTTTTGAAAAATGTTATAAATGTTGATCATAGTTTGGTGAAAATCATAGTTAAATGTATTAAAATTTAAAGATTTAAGTAAACGAGCTTTGAGTATGTCCCCCAAAAATAAGATAGTTAGAAAATGAAACAAAGCTCTAATTAGTAGAACACCAAGGCGAAAGAAAGGATGATGACACTTTTGGCGAAAGAAGTCGTCGATTTCGAGAGAGGTAAAATGAGACCTCGGTTTACGGCATAAGGGTAGCTGGATGAAGCAGCTGATGTGAATCATAGGAGGTATACGCTACACCCAAAAAGGAACAGTCAGGAAGATCAGAGACAGATTCTCTCTATAAATTATAATTATGAAATCAGTAGAAAAGAGCTGATTAAAGATAATTTTGTGGTTGGGGGTCCGATCTTTCTTAGCCAAGTGGTTGTATAGATATAGAGAAAAAATGTCTTAGAATTTAAAAATACGCACATTTTTTGAAAATTGAAAAAGATAGGGATGTTACAAGAAAGGTTGTCCCCTTTTCTTGTAAATACGAAAAACATTAGATAAGATGAAAATAAGATTGGGATAAGCAGAGACTCGAACCCTGTAAGCAAGGTTCAGAGATAGATTCAGAAAATGAAATGTTAGAATTTCGCTATTTTAAAATTTCATATAAAATAGTTAGATATTGTTGTATTGTAAAAAGAATTTAATTGTTCATTCTTTTATGGAAACTGAATTAAAAAGGTCAGCTAGAAAAGAATGACCAATGCAATTAAAATATATTGAAAAATAGGTTAGTGAGAATACTTTGTTTGCAGAAGTGTGTTTTGGAAACGTATGCTTACCCACGTACGTTGGTCACGTTTGGAGACATACATCTTACGTCATAACAGACATGGAATTTTTCAATATAGGAGCTAGGATTAACAGATTAGTAAGACAGTCTGAGAGTCAGAGAGTCGAGTCGGGAGTCGGCAGTCGAGCAGAGGAGGGTCCCTTTAGAAGCGAAGGGAGAACATTTAACCATGTAGAAACGATTTTGAATTCCTGACGGCAATCACTATTTCAACCGGTCAAATGAAATAAAGAACATCATCGATTTTTATAACTGTTGTCTTCATGTCGTCATTCAAGAATTGAAGGTAATGTGTTAATCATCTTATATGAATTTTGTATAATCCCCCCTCCATCATAAGTAATTATTATCCTCCTGTGTTAAAAGAACTGATCACCTTCTCTCCCCGCTAATATATATTATAAGAATCTACAGAACTGTAATATATATAAATGGCTTCTCTCCCTCATCACCATCGTATATATGTAACCTTTATCTTAAATATGACCCCCCATCCCTATGCAAGAGTTAAGGTTTTCTCATTTAATCCTTATATAGTTAAATTCTCTTTTAAAATGGAATACTTTTGCGTAATCGGCTTATCAATATGCTGAGTCTATTTCTGTTTAACAATTATAGTTACTGCTTTTTTCTTCTCATCCTTATATAAATGAATTATCTTTGGTAATCATAAATTTTTTAGAAGTCGGATTATGTAGGTGCTAAGTCTTCGGTAGGTTAAATTTAATTTTTTTTCGGGAATTTAAACTGCATTTTTATTTTTATTTTTGCATTGTTTTTTAGATTTTTAAAAAACAATTAGTTTTTGTTTGTAACTGTTTCAAATCTACGATATCATACGAATTTTATCGGACTTCCTGTAACACTATTAAATAAATAATTACTATATTTATATATATGTGTGTGTATGTGTATGCATGTGTGTGTAACGCTTTATTTTGAGATAGAATTAAGGCAACACACAAAAGAGATAGAATCAAGGCTGAATTTAATGAATTCAATCAAAAGTTTAGAGACATAGTTCTAAAAGTAAAGGAAGCACCTGGGAAAATAAGCATAAATCACATAAAGTAATAACAGCGACTTATAGGTGATCGTGAATGGGAAAAATGGAAACAATACAGAGAACATAAAACAATATAGGAACACACGAGAGAAGAGAGAAAATGTGAATGATGCCACTGATGGCAACTATAAGAAAAAGAGATCAACTAAAAGCATTATTGTAAACGAAAGTTAGAAAACTAAATAAAAAATAGTTTGCAGACAGAGGGGTAGTAGCGTAAAAAATCCCAATTTGATATCAAGAAGGAAGTAAGAAAAGAGAGAGATGGAGAAAAACAGTGTGTGAAGGGGAGATTGATTGTGCGAGGGCAAGTGTCAAACAGTCGTAATTTGATGGGCACCGAACCGCGCGTTCAGTAAAGTAGGCGGCGCGGTCGATCAGTCATGCCTTTCGCTCATTGGCGAGGGCACTCCTGGGTTGAGTGATTTATGGATGGTCCGTAAAATGGAAAGTTGCGCTAGGGGAAGATGACGAACGAAAAGGTTACGGTTCGTATTCAGAAACAACAAAACAAATGTGTATCGAAAGATGCAGAAAAAAAAAAGATGTATTTTTTTTCGTTTCGGTTCGTTGCCAGAAACGGCGCGTCAGTTCCACTCTAACTTGCCGTTTGTATTCTATGGATCTTTTTTTCATTTATTATTTGCAAGGAGGAAGAAAATCATTGGGAATGTAAAATACTGATATCGATGAGATTATTGAAGTAAAGAAAATTACGGATTCATCAGGTAAAGAAACGTAGAAGTTTGATAATTCTTTCTAATATGATTTCAATTAAACAGACGTGAAAAAGTTGTGCGTATTTCTACTCTTGATTCTCTTGTTCTGTAGAATATTTTACTAGCTCGATAGATACTCTTTATGGCAATGAGATCGGTGATTCTGCAATGACAACGTGGGTAAAATGTCGCGATTATTTACACAAATAAAGTTAGAAAGCATAAGAAAAGGCGATTGTATTCCTGTTATTGATAATAACAGAAAAGTAATGAACAAATTCAATACACCAATTACGATGAGATATGATAAAATTAAATATCCTAAAATAGTTGATATGATATTATATTCATATGTGTTATATATATATATATATATATATATATATATATATATATATATATATATATAGGATTAGAACAAGAGTCTAAAGAGCAGAGCATATTTTAATGTATTAGTAAATTCATTAATACAATTAAAATAAAAGAAAAGAAAATAGTGCTCGTTGTAATGTACATATATAATAAGCTCGATAGGCATATATACCCTAGAGCTATTTTGATACTGCCAAAGATGATTGATAATTTATAATTAAAATTAAAAATTAAAAATTTGTTTCATAAGGAAGAACAAACAAAATCAATAAATTGTACGATCGTTTCGGAAACGATGTTTTTATTGTGGTAGACAGTGAGTCTTGGACAATAATTGTATGATATAGTTTTTGGAAAAAAATATTTGTTGTCAAAGATTGGAGAGGGACCTATACACAGATGATGCATTTTCGTAAAAAAACTCCACAAATAAAAATTATGAGAAAGCAATTAAATCCTTGCATAAGTTCTTTAAAAATTATGGATTTACTACAAAAATCGACCCTAATAAAAAAAAGTTAATTTCTTAGGCGTAATCTTAAATTTTGAAAACTCTACTTTTGAACCCTATCATAAACCAAACTAAACTGTACTATATGTCCATGATGAATCAAACCACCCTAAGTCAATATTGAAATCAATAGTTCCCAATGTCTCTTTAAGAATTTCTAAACTATCTTCTAACAAATCTATATTTAACAAAAACACACAATATTACATCATGAGGACCTTAAAAACTCAGGACACAAATAACAAATAAATAAAAACGATAAAAACACAACCTGCACTGAAAATTATAATAATTGCAGTAAACCCACTAAAAACATAATAACCTATAATATGGCCATCTCATCCCGCATTCGAATGGCAACAAATAATCAAAATACAATACAAAACCAAATTAAACAGCAAGCATTAGCAACTAACACAAATAAACCACAAACACAAATCAGTAAGCGTAAAAACAGAGAGAGAGAGAGAAAGAGAGAACTCCTATGGTTCAACCCTACATATGCTAAAAATCTTGAGACAAACATAGACAGGGAATTCTTTAAAATATTAGATAAAACCTTTAAGGTCCCTCATAGATACCATAAAATCTTTAATAAGAACACGATCAATGTGTCTTACTAAACTATGCCAAACCTACATCAAATAATAATTAGTTCTAACAATAAAAAAATAATAAGATACAAAATGCAAATATAGAAACTATACCAGGGTGTAAATATAGACGAAAAAATAAATGTCCTCTACAAGGCACCTGCAAGAATAAAACTGTGGTTTATAGCTATAGTGTCACAGACTCAAAATAAAAATTATGTTAATAGCAGCCATACACATCCCTTTTCACAATCAAACTCTTCCACACAGTTATTCAATAACAACACCCCCATAATCCAATCTACCAATCAAATGCAACCAAACCTATTACATACCAATACCACTCTTAATCTAACTGAAAACAAATATATTAAACAAAATGTAATCTACTTCGGTTCCACATCTGGACTTATTAGGCATAAGATTTCAACACATAAGCACTCATTTAAAAACATTCCTTAAAATAATTAGACTGCTTTACCTAAACATATTTGGCGACTCAACGATAAAAATATTCACTTCAATTTAAAATGGGAAACAATAGGATCTTATAAAGCATATATGCCGGGGGACAGATTCTGTGCAATTTGTAGATATGAAGCCCTTAAGATTTCTAAATATAATAAAAATAAAACCATTCTCTAGAACTTAAAAGATGATTTTTTTCCGGATGCATTCATAAACGTTCGTTTAGTTTCGACACATTTAAGCTACCATAATTCAAAAAATTATCTGATGACTATTCTATCTTAAAATTTATAATTTATAAATTAATAACTATTATTTTATCATTATTATATTATCTGATATTTTACCATTATTTTTTTTTTATTTTACTTTATTATCTGTTTCACTTTGAATTTATATGCTACTATTTTTATTAATATAAGTTCTATGAATTATATATAAATTATAATTACTAATTTAAAAAAAATATTATTTTATTTAATTACTACCAATAAGATGTATTTATTTATTTTTTTAATTCAACTATTAACTGATTAGTTGTTATCTCCATTTGAACGTTTAAATCTTTCATTCTTTTTTGAGTAAGATTATCTCCCTTTGTTTTTGAAATATCTCAGCTGATTATAAATTTAACGTCACTAACGATTTTAACTGTTAATATTTCCATTGGCGTCTCCTTTGGAAGTTTGTATATATCAACATTTTAAAGCATCCATAAACTACATTTACCAAATGAATGTATCGGCGATGATATGTACGACTTTAAGGAGACGAACTATAAAAAGGTATTTGTTTATTTTTGTTAAAAATATTTATAATTTACACTTTCAACCTTAACTTTCAACCCGATATTATCTTATTTTATTTTGATTTTAATCTTATCTTACTTTGTTTATCAGCATAAAAAGAACTAACTATTTCCTTTATATTTGAAATATTTTCCAGATACATCTGCCTTACTTAAAAACTGCTAGATTTATTTTTGGTGTCTTTAAAAATCACCCAATATATTGCTGATGAGGAGACTTTTTTCCAAAACACTATATCATAAAATTATTGTCCAAGACTCACTGGCTATCAAAATAAAAACATCGTTTCCGAAACGATCGTACAATTTATTGATTTTGTTTGTTCTTCCTTATGAAACAGATTTTTAATTTTTGATTTTAATTATAAATTATCAATCAGCTTACTCAATATATATATATATATATATATATATATATATATATACGTATGTATATCTATGTGCCTGTATATATGTGGCCTTATGTATATATCTATGTTTCAATATATAAGCATAAATATGCATGTATAATATTTACACACACACATATATATATATATATATATTAGTACATATAGAGATATATAGGTATATATGAAAACAAAAGATGGTGTGATATTATAACATTATGGAAAAAAGGGAAAAAAAGCTTGTAGCCTTTTTCCACACGCCTTCCCCGCTTGCATTTTAATCGCTTACCCCATATGTACATTAAATATATAAATATCTCAATTTTTATAGGATTCTGCTCTCATATTTTTATCTTTATTTTGTACACAGATTCGAAACCTGATCACTTTGGTTTCACATACATTTTTAATCGCTTTCACTAATGGTATATAGATTTGAAACCTTATCAGTTTCGTCATAAAAACATTTCTTATCCTATGCTGATCATTTTACACTTTTTACGTACGTTTTCCCACTTACGTTTTAGACACCGCTTCCCCATTTTCAGTTTTAATCATTTAACATATGTACATATGAAAATGTATAAATAAATATTTCACTTTTGAAGGGATCCTCTTTTTATCTCTGGTATATTTTCTTTTCCTTAATCATCCTTATTATTCTCCTGCGCAAGTCCCGTAAAAAATGGGGAACAAACGTTGAGAATTTTTTAAAAAAAAGGCCACAGGCTTTCTTTTCCTTTTTTCATAATTATATACGTGTGCGTATGTATATACATCTCTATTTATGTTTGTGTTTATCTATATATACATCTCTATTGAAACATATATAAAGAGAGAGGGAGGGAGATAGATAGATGCATATTCCATGTTAATATTTTCCAAGCTAAAGCAACAATGACATTTAAACGTGCTTAATTCGGAAGTAGGACAAAATGTACTTTTTATTTGTTTTACATAAGCATTTATATTTCGCTACACATTCATGAAAATATTTCTGCCAACCACTTACAAGTAACTAGAGACCTCTATACGCAATATTGCTTATATATATATATATATATATATATATATATATATATATATATATATATATCATTGAATAAATTCGACGCTTTGTTTCTATTTAATCTGTTTTTATCCTTTCTCAACTCCTGACAAACGGTCTTCACTTCTGACAGGAACCTGCTGATGTAATCGCCATATTTTTCTAAAGTACGCATACATTCCCATCTTTCTAGATTCATCGTCAGAGAGGATTGATCTAACTTGGCCATCCATTCATTCCTCGCCCCGAAAACAGTGCTATGTTTAACCGCCTGAATAATCCACATTCCTGTCCCTTGTCCCAATTTAGGAAGATTTTATTTGTTATCTGATTTAGCTAGATTCTTTAGATTACTCTTGTCATCTCGATTTTTACTCGAAAATCGTTTTGGCCTATGTCGCAACCGACGTTTTTGAAGTTAATTTTAGAAACTTCGAAACCTTTATATAATTGGAAGAGGTTCGTAAGTTACATCGGCCTTAAAGTGGCGAAAATAATAGCAAAGATGAGATAATGTCAGGAACTATACAAAAAATACAAACTATCAATCGTCACTTAAGAAAAATCCAAACAATGTTTTTCTTTGCTTCATAATTAAAACATATATTATATTTAACTACATGATCCGTAATAAGATAAACAAAGTTTTATTTTTTGAATTTACAACCATAAAACACAAATTAAAAAAACAACCTTTGGTTGTCCTTATGACATCTTAGCCCTTTGATATCAGCATATATTCTCTAGAATTAAGCAATATACACATTTGCTTTTTTATAGAAGTCATTACGGATTTGATACCGCAATTAACACCTTTTGAAAACACGTATAAACAAGCAATTACTTTTAGATGTAAATCGTTGCTAATTAAAAATTATTAGAAACACTATTATTATTTTTGGTGCTTAAAATCACAAAAGTATTTTTATTTTTACAATGAAAACGCTCCACAGAAGGTGCGAAAATATCTGATGTAAGGTGGTAAAAAAAAAAAACGAACGATGATTATCTATATATATAAAAGCGAAAATGTATGTATGTATGCTTGTGTGTCTGCTAAAAACTTTTGACCGACGGAACAAAAATTCACAAACTTGGTATCATATTAAAGCCCCACGCCCCGGACGTCAACAAAAAAAATCGAAAAATTAGCCCAAAAGGACCATCAGAAGTGCGTCAACTGATCGATTTTCTGCATATTTTTAAATCGATTTATAACTGTCCCCAAAAATACGGGCACCAACTCTTCTACATAAAGTATACATGGGGCCGTTTATTTTGGGTCAACTTGTATTTAAAACCCGCAGAGTCATGTCATGTGATCTTGACGTCAGAAAGCTCTAATGACAGTCTGAATTTAAAATTTAAAAATGTTGTTATCGGTAAAAAAAAAAATAACCCTCACACAAGCTAAACTATGAACTTCTACGCTATGACAACGTTACCAAAGTTATTAGCACATTAAAAATAGTTAGATACGATAGTTAAACTAAAAATAACCAGCCAAAAATGTGAAGTAAAAAAAATACGCTTACAAAAAATATTAACGATCGAAGTTTTTACAAAAAAAACAAAAAAACAGCCAGACGCCATTTTCTTTTTTAGTAACAGTCTTTAGAGTAAGGAAGACGAAGAGAGAGAGAGAGACATACACAAACGCAAACAGAGAGAGAGAGAAAAAGAGAGAGACACAGATAGAGAGATGTCTAGACAGGAAACGAAATACGTAATTTAATGAACGCTAATGTGAAGTAAAACAAAACAAAAAAATAAAATACTGCTACGTCATCTCGTAACGCTCCCGCGATGACCCCATTTAGTGGCTATCTGTCAATCAAACCTCTTTCACTCGCTTTATAAGCCTTATTTTAACACTATAATTAATTCCTCTTACTCTTGGCCTACACTGTTAAATGGTTGGAGTTTATTTCACCTCCGCGTCAAGGCTCTCGGGTTCAATCCCGCCACACGACCAAAACTATTTTTTCCTTTTACATCTTTAGACACGCGGGCAACGTTTCTTTATTTTTTTACTTCGCTTATTATTTAGTTTACTCCCCCCTATACACACAGCGGTTCTTTTTCGCTGTTTTTTTTTTTGGTTTTAGTTTTTCCGATTTTTTAAACATCGTTTCAGGGTTATTACTTATCCCCCCATACACACACCAACAAACATCCGGGCAACGCCGGGTAACTCCCGCTAGTCAAAAATATAGGAGATACCTATTGACCTTAGTTTAAGAGACTATGATTATAGGTAGCAGAAAAATAGCACACAGGAAGAGAGTTCCTCAAGTCTTTAAATCTTGAAAAGAAACTATTAAAATAGAAATCTGTATTATGTTGAAGTATAAAACAGTAAATTGATGGAGACCAGTGGACCAACAGGTCAAACGAACCGGAACAAAAAAATGAGCATAGATAAGACTATTCTGAATAACACATGTCATAGTAGCGGTTATTAAGAAGACTCACGTGTACACGAGAGTTGTTCGTATCAATAAGAGCCAGATGTAGGCCAGAGCGTTGATAAAAGAAAAAGAGAAGCTTGGGTTTAAATGCATTAAAGATACCACCCACTTTTCTCCCATTGCGTCACGTGTTCGAGTTCAGAGAGGAGGAAAAGTGTGATCTTGGCCATTTTCAACTCTGGAGGTTTTGTTCTTGATGTTTGTGTTGTCTGTATAAATGTCTACGAATGATCTAAGGATTTGATTTGGGAGATATTTGATGAAGATCTTGAGTAGTATACTTTTGTGTCAAAGACTATCGAAGCTTTTGATATTTCAAGAGAAATTACCCCAGAAATGAAGTTCCCGGCGACAGATTCACTAATCCTGTGAGATATTACTGTTAGAACATCTATAAATGTTGATCTAGCAGAACGGAAAACATATTGCATGTCAACAAGTAGGTGGTTTCTGTTGCGGTGGTTGATAACTTCTTTGTTTGACACAGATTCCAGTAACTTACTCATGACGCACAGGAGAATGATTAGTCTTTACTGAGAAATAGATGAGAAATCTCCGGAATTTTTAAATACGGGTATACTGAGGAGATTTTCCAGTGTGTTGGAAAGCATTTTCCCTTAAGACAACGTTTAAACAATTTTGTAAGTATGGAGGCTAGTTTTAGTTGAAACCCTCTGTGAGCACTATAATTAGAATGTCATCGAGACCAGTTGTTCTACAAGAATCGAGAATTTTGATTAGCTTGACAACGTCACGCAATTATTTGGTATTTCGTACAGTATGTTTTCAGACACAGGACGAAATATGGGGATAGGCAGCCCTAATCGTATTCGCTGCAAAGTTTTTGGCAAAAAGGTTGGCTTTTTCTGATGCTGATGAGATATCTCAGGTCCATTGATGATGGTTGGAATAGAGGCTACTATGGCCTTGATGGGCTGAGCATACAACTCTCTCGCGGTCGTTATAACTAATTTACAGTATTTGCTGGCAGTCCTAAACGCGGTTTTAGTGCCAGTTCTATTTCGTTGAAAGCAGTAGCAAAAGTTGTTCCCGTGCGCAATGGCAGCGGCAAATTCTAGAGAGAACCATAATTGGCTGTAAGTTTTTACTGGAATTTCTTGTAGGTTATGAAGTGGTCTAAACCGACAATTAACAGATCAGTCAGATCTCATACTATAGAAGGCAGATTCATTTTAAATCTGCAGCGGATATAAATGTACGGAATCAACCTCAGTAAGCGCGAGTCTTATTGGAGTATTTTCGGTTGAAAAGGAAGATCATTCAATTGGTTCTTCTTTCAACTGGCGCCGGTTGTAGTTTTCGTATAATCTGTTATTCACAAAGAGAAAAATAAAAATATTAAGTATGTACAATTTTTCACAGAATTAAATTAATCGAAATAAATTGTAGATTTCAGGTTTCTTTTTTTGTGGTTAGGAACGGCCCTAGTCGGGATTTATCTTTTGCCCGGTCAAACGATGAATGCCTATTGAAAGGCAGTTGAGGGAAGCGTTGCACAGTTTGTCTCCAAATTCTCTCCGACACCTCAACTCAATCCCTTTCTAAACTTTCTGCTCTACACGTATTTACCTATGTATAACATAGTAAGATGGATGGTTGTGGTGGGCAGATTGCATCCTGAGTGTTCCAGGCAGCAGATCATTAACCAAATCCTACACACCTTAGATAATTTTGATTGGCTAATCAGGTATCTCTTCCTCACATCCTGATCAAGTAATTTTCACTGACAATGGCTTCTCACCGATACCCGTCTCACGCACCCAAGAACCTTATCCTTGACCTACGGGTCAGATTCAAAACATCACGAGACAAAACAACTTAATAATCATGTTGCATAAAAATATTGTTTCATAAAAATATGGTTTTATATTTTCGACTTTGTTTTTTCTTCACAAAGGAAATGCACTTATTTCAGCGGCCCCACCATTTTCTCTTCCAACTGACAGTGTAATCAGGTTGTTTCCGGACAACAATTAGAATAAATAGGGATCTAATTCCTCTTCCTCTGCCCCTCTTGGTGCAGTTCCCAACGAGATATCCAATTTAGCTCTCGGGAACCCTTTCTGTGTAAATATTTTCTTATCCTGGCTGGTTGTTTCCCACTTCTCAATACAAGAGCATTTGTTTTTATTATTTGTATTGTTTGTATTGTTTGCATTTTTTGTATTATTTGTATTGTTTCTATTATTTGTATTGTTTGTATTGTTTGTATTATTTGTATTGTTTGTATTATTTTTATTATTTGTATTGTTTGTATTGTTTTTATTATTTGTATTGTTTGTATTGTTTTTATTATTTGTATTGTTTGTCTTGTTTTTATTATTTGTATTGTTTGTATTGTTTTTATTGTTTGTATTGTTTGTATTGTTTTTATTATTTGTATTGTTTGTATTGTTTTTATTATTTGTATAGTTTTTATTATTTGTATTGTTTGTATTGTTTTTATCATTTGTATTGTTGTATTGTTTTTATTATTTGTATTGTTTTTATGGTTTGTATTGTTTGCATTATTTGTATTGTTTGTATTGTTTGTATTGTTTGTATAGTCTGTACTGTTTTTATTATTTGTAGTGTTTTTATTGTTTGTATTGTTTGTATTATTTGTATTATTTGTATTGTTTGTATTGTTTTTATTATTTGTATTGTTTGTATTGTTTGCATTTTTGTATTATTTGTATTATTTGTATTGTTTTTATTGTTTGTATTGTTTGTATTGTTTTTATTATTTGTATTGTTTTTATTGTTTGTATTGTTTGTATTTTTTATTATTTGTATTGTTTGTAATGCTTGTATTGCTTGTATTGTTTGTAATATTTGTATTATTTGTATTGTTTGTATTATTTGTATTATTGTATTGCTTGTATTGTTTGTATTATTTGTATTTTGTATTATTTGTATTTCTAGTAATATTTGTATTGCTTGTATTGCTTGCATTGTTTGTATTATTTTATTGTTTGTATTATTTGTATTGTTTGTATTATTTGTATTGCTTGTATAGTTTGTATTATTTGTATTTTTGTATTGTTTGTATTATTTGTATTTTAGTATTGTTTGTATTGCTTGTATTATTTTATTATTTGTATTATTTGTATTGATCGTATCATTTGTGTTATTTGTATTATTTGTATTAATCGTATTATTTGTATTATTTGTATTGGTTGGATTGCTTGTATTATTCTTATTGCTTGTATTGCTTTTTTACATAGGCGTCACGACTTACCAAGGCCGATAGGCCATTCAAGGATAAGGGTTAAAGAGTGTACAGTAGGCAAAAGGACAATATAGTAATCGATAGTAATGGAAGTTCGGTAAATTTGTTAACTTAAGTGGAACGGCTCATCAGAAACTTTTTCACGTTGGACTATAGGACAACCATATTATAGACAGCTGGAAAGCAGGAAAACGGAAGACCATTCCACAGGCGTGCAGTTCTAAGAAAGCAGCTTTGATCATGGTATCTATGTGTAGGTTAAGGTACAGATAAAGAGTGGGGAAAATTATTGATAATGTTTTCAGCTAGTCTAGTGTTTCTTGTGAAAGTTTGGCGAGGGGGGGACCATAGATTGAAGCTCAGTTGAACACTTTCCATGAAAATAACGATAAAGCAGAGACAAACTCGCAACATCTCTTCTGTGAGATAGAGGTTGCAGCGAAGAGAAAATGACACGAAGCCTATTTTTAACCCTATAAAGGCAGGACAAGTCTTTTGTAGCAGCTCCTGCCCATATGTGGCAACAGTATTCCATCCTTGGACGTATCTGGCTCTTATATATACTGGATCGATAGAAGGATCCTACCATTTTTCCAGTGGCCTTGGCAACAGATTTGATGTACGTATTCCATTTAAGACCAGGTATAAAGGTCAAGCCCAGAAGCCTGTCCAAACTTGAGGTCTCCCCAAGACGAGAGCCATTCATTTTAATTGATGCCAGATGGGGATCAGAACGTTGATGATGTAAAGATAGAAGCTTGGTTTTAGATGCATTAAAAGTAACCAGCCACTCCTTTCCCAATGTACAACTTGATCAAGATCAGAGGAGAGAGAATCGGAGAGAACTTGGTCGTTTACTGTCTTAGATGTGCTACCATAGATGTTAGTGTCGTCAGCATAAATGTCTACGAATGCTGTAAGGATGTGATTTGGAAGATTATCAATGTAGATTAGGAAAAGAGTTGGGCCCAGAATGGAATCCTGAGGGACTCCAACATTTATACTGTGAGCTTCTGATTTTTGCCCATCAACTACTACTCTTATGAATCAGAGAGAAACGATTTAATAATTGAGAAGACATTTCCAGCTATACCATAGCTTGAGATCTTGTGAAGTAAACCTTTATGCCATACCCTATCAAAGGCCTTTGCCTTAGAAAGGTTTCCTCTCTCAAGAGATTTGCTAATCCTATGAGATATAACTGTAAGCATGTAGCATGTAGATCTAGCAGAACGGAAACCATATTGTGTGTCACTAAGAAGGTTATTTTCGCTGAGATGGTTGATTACTTCTCTATTTAACACAGATTCCAGCAACTTACTCATGACGTACAGGAGACTTATTGGCCTGTACTGAGAGGCAGATCAACGATCACCTGAATTCTTAAATACAGGGCATACTAAAGAGATTTTCCAGGGTGATGGGAAGCAATTTTCCTTAAGACAAAGTTTATACAGTTTTGTAAGTATGGGTGCTAGTTCTGGTTGAAGTTTTTTGAGTACTATAATTGGAATAGCGTCAGGGCCAGTTGCTTTACTGGAATCAAGGTTTTCGATTAGCTTGGCAACATCACATACATATATTTTTATATCACATAGTGTGTTTTCTTATACAGGAGGAAATATTGGAGGTTGGCGGCCTTGGTCGCAAAGGGTAGAATTGACTGCAAAGGTCTTGGCAAAGAGTTTTGCTTTTTCTGATGCTGACGAGATTAACTCAGGTCCATTGATGATAGTTGGGATAGAGCACACGCTTCTGTTTAGGATTGTATTTGCAATTTGCCAAAACTGGTGGGAATCAAGTCGCTGCTCAGCTACTTTGGACTTGACGGACTGAGCATACAACTCTCTTGCGTTCTTTATTACTTTATTACAATGGTTGCTGGCAGTCCTGAAAGCGGCTTTAGTTTCCATACATCTATTACGTTGGAAGCAGTGGAAACAGTGGTTTCTGTGCGCAATAGCAGCAGCACATTCTGGAGAAAACCATGGCTGGCTGTTAGGTTTTTGCTGGAACTATTTCGAAGGTATGAAATTGTCTATACCTACAATTAACCATTCTGTCAGGTCTGATACTATAGACGACACATCCTTTTTAAACATGGAACGCAGAGGAAGATCCGATATAAATGTACGGAAACTATCCCAGTCAGCCATAGTGTATCGATATACTGTCCGATGGAGAGGTACGTCTGAGGACTTATTACATTTCATTTTTATCTTAATTGATACAAATGAGTGGTATTAAGATCTAAGAGGAGACATAACGGAAACTGAACATAGTTCAGGGCAAGTTGTGAGAAAAAGGTATAGGAGACTTGCATGCTGGCCGTCATTGTCGGACACACGGGTGGGTTCGTGAACAATCTGAGTGAGGTCATAACGAATGGAGAAATCATGACAGAATCTCCCCTCATCATCGGTCTTGTTTGAGTGGGTCAACCATTCCACATTGTGAACATTGAAGTCTCCACATACGTGAATGTTAGCTGAAGGATATGCTGATAGAACTCGGTAAATTTTCTCAGATATGCTTTTAAAGATAGTAAGTCTGCTGTTATTGGGGCGATAGAGAGTAAATATAAATGCCGTAGTGTGAGCTAGTGCTACTCGGAAGCACATATAGGGTAAGTTAGGATCTTTTCTGGAAATGTCCCTACCACATGGAAAGCCATCTTTTATATAGGCACATATTCCATGCCCATGGCGATCTTGGGGTCAGATTTGGATGTTAGGTTAGAGTATCCTTTAATTACGAACTCATTTAGGGAAATAGTCTGTCCAATTCCAGTTTCGCTTAAAAATAAAAGGTCTGGTTTAGTCTCCTGTAATTGGGTTTCAACCTCTTGAAGGTTAGAACGTAGACCCCTGATGTTGGAGAAGGAGACATAGTAGTGGGGGTCTACGTTGGAAGTTGGAGAACCGGGTTTAATCGTGTATTTTTTATTGAAACTTGTCATGATGGAATTTTGGGGTTTGTGGACTGGGTCGTCAGATTTGCTTAGAGAAGGACAGAGAGGGGAAACAAAGAGAGAAAAGTAACGAAGAATTTTTTTTGTAGCACATGATAAGGTAAAGCCGTAACAATTACCCACTATTATGGTATCGAGAGGCCCCACCATCGACTACTGCATTGTCCAGAATCCATTCACCAAATGGCAATACAGCAGCCTCAGTACTTTGCGCCTGCTGATAGGACAGCCTCCTTAGTGGTTAATCCAAGGTTCGGGTCCCTGACTATCAGGCGGATAACGTCAGCCCAGATTAAACGTTTACCTCCAGCACCCTTACTAGTGACATGGCTACAAGGATAGACATAGAACAGAAAATTTCCACCATCTCTTTAAACTGTTCACGCAAAATACTGCCAATCTAGAATACAGCTTTGTCTTCTCCCTTTGTCAGAAAAATCACTCATTAAAAAATGAGGACTGAGTGACAAATAAAGAGAAGCAAGAGTAACGGGAGCTGCCGACAACGCTTCCACAAAACGTTCTCTACTCTCCTTTTAAAAAAAAAATCTATTAAGTATTGTACTTAATACAAGTCCATCCGCTGAGTTTTTTAAAGGGAACGTATGGTGATAGATTCACTTCTCACGAATTATCAATGAATATAATTTCCTAATCTGTTCATGCAATCAACATGGTGGATATAATAAACATTTATGACGAGAAAAATCTTACATTAAATAAAACAATCAGGAGATAAAAATATAAATTAAGTACTGAAATAGAATGTAGTTATTAATATTATAAATTAAACATAAAAATTAAAATACACTTATCTCGAACACGCATTCCTCTCCAGAGTGCAAACTGATTTGAGAAGACTTTTAGCTTTAATATCAGCGTCACAAAATACTTTTTTTTTAATTAACCGTTAAAACAAAAACGTGATCGCTTTCTGAATTTTTGCGAGTAACGTTTAAGAAATTGCGATATAAGCGAACAGCGAGGGAGGGGTCTCCTGAAATTCAACTAGTGCTGTTAAAAGTAAATTCAACATAAAATGAAAAAATTGAGGGAAGGGTCGGAAAGTAATATAAGATGGTTGAGTATGCTATCCTTAAGATCAACTTGGTAGATATAGTAAACATTTATGACGAGAAAACGCTATCATTAAATAAAACAATCAGGAGATAAAAATATAAATTAAAAACTGAAATAGAATGTAGTACTTTTGTATTATTTGCATTATTTGTATTGCTTGTATTGTTAGTATTATTTGTATTTTTGTATTGCTTGTATTGTTTGTATTATTTGTATTATTTTTATTATTTGTATTGCTTGTATTATTTGTATTATTTGTATTATTGCAATTGCTTGTGCTCTTTGTATTATTTGTATTGCTTGTATTATATGTATTATTTGTATTATTTGTATTGCTTGTATTGTTCGTATTATTTGTATTATTTGTATTACTTGTATTAATTGTATCGTTAGTATTACTTGTATTGTTTGTATTGTTTGTATTATTTGTATTATTTTTATTGCTTGTATTATTTGTATTTTTTGTATTTTTTGTATTATTTGCATTGTTTGTAATTTTTGTATTATTTGTATTGCTTGTATTGTTTGTATTATTTGTATTTTTGTATTTGTATTGCTAGTAATATTTGCATTGTTTGTATTGCTTGCATTGTTTGTATTATTTTATTATTTGTATTATTTGTATTTTTGTATTGTCTGTATTGCTTGTATTGAATGTATTATTTGTATTATTTGTATTGCTTCTATTATTTGTATTATTTGTATAGTTTGTGTTATTTGTATTATTTGTATTGCTTGTATTGTTTGTATTATTCGTATTATATGTATTATTTGTTTTGCTTGTATTGTTTGTATAATTTGTATTATTTGTATTATTTGTTTTGCTTGTATTGTTTGTATTGTTTGTATTATTTGTATTATTTGTATTATTTGTATTATTTGTATTGTTTGTATTATTTATATTATTTGTATTGCTTGTATTGTTTGTATTATTTGTATCATTTGTATTGTTTGTATAATTTGTATTGTTTGTATTATTTGTGTTATTTGTATTATTTGTATTATGTGTATTATTTTTATTATTTGTATTGTGTGTATTATTTGAATTATTTGCATTGCTTGTATTGTTTGTAATATTTGTATTATTTGTATTGTTTGTATTATTTGTATTATTTGTATTATTTGATTCGCTTGTATTGTTTGTATTATTTGTTATTATTTGTATTATTTGTATTTTGTATTGTTTGTATTATTTGTATTTTGTATTGTTTGTATTATTTGTTTCGCTTGTATTGTTTGTATTATTTGTTATTATTTGTATTATTTGTATTGCTTGTATTGTTTGTATTATTTGTATTATTTGTATTATTTGTATTGTTTGTATTATTTGTATTATTTGTATTATTTGTATAGCTTGTATTGTTTGTATTGTTTGTATAATGTGTATTATTTTTATTGTTTGTATTATTTGTATTATTTGTATTGCTTGTATTGTTTGTATTATTTGTATTGTTTGTATTATTTGTTTTGCTTGTATTGTGTGTATTATTTTTTATTATTTGTATTATTTGTATTACTTGTATTGTTTGTATTATTTGTATTGCTTGTATTATTTGTATTATTTTTATTGCTTGTATTGTTTGTATTATTTGTATTATTTGTTTTGCTTGTATTGCTTGTATTTTTGTATTATTTGTATTGTTTTATTGTTTGTATCATGTGTAGTATTTGTATTATTTGTCTTGCTGGTATTGTTTGTATTATTTGTATTATTTGTATTATTTGTCTTGCTTGTATTGTTTGTAATATTCGTATTATTTTATAGCTTGTATTGCTTGCATTTTGTGTATAATTTGTATTATTTGTGTTGCTTGCATTGTTTTTATTATGTGTAGTATTTGTATTGCTTGTATTATTGGTATTATTTGTATTATTCGTATTGCTTGTATTGCTTGTATTTTTCGTATTTTTTGTATTATTTGTATTGCTTGTATTGTTTTTATTATTTGTTTTGCTTGTATTGTCTGTATTATTTGTATTATTTGTATTGCTTTTATTGTTTTGTATTATTTGTATTGTTTGTAATATTTGTATTGTTTGTATTATTTGTATTGTGTTTTATTTGTATTATTTGTATTATGTGTATTATTTGTATTATTTGTATTATTTGTATTATTTTTTTTGCTTGTATTGTTTGTATTATTTGTATAATTTGTATAATTTGTAGTATTTGTATTATTTGTCCTGCTTGTATTGTTTGTATTATTTGTATTATTTGTATTGCTTGTATTGTTTGTATTATTTCTATTATTTGTTTTAATTGTATTGCTTTTATTGTTTGTATTATTTGTATTGTTTGTTTTATTTGTATTGTTTGTATTATTTTATTGTTTGTATTATTTGTATTATTTGTATTATGTGTATTATTTGTATTATTTGTATTATTTGTTTTGCTTGTATTGTTTGTATTATTTGTATAATTTGTATTATTGGTATTATTTGTATTATTTGTATTATTTGTATTATTTGTCTTGCTTGTATTGTTTGTATTATTTGTATTATTTGTATTGTTTGTATTATTTGTATAGTTTGTATTATTTGTTTTAATTGTATTGCTTGTATTGTTTGTATTATTTGTATTATTGGTATTGTTTGTATTATTTGTATTTATTTTTTATTTGTATTGTTTTTATTATTTGTATTGTTTGTATTATTTGTCTTGCTTGTATTGTTTGTATTATTTGTATTATTTGTATTATTTGTATTATTTGTATTGTTTGTATTATTTGTGTTATTTGTATTATTTGTTTTGCTTGTATTATGTGTATTGTTTGTATTATTTGTATTATTTGTATTGCTTGTATTGTTTGTATTATTTGTATTATTTGTATTATTTGTATTGCTTGTATTATTTGTATTATTTGTTTTGCTTGTATTGTTTGTATTATTTGTATAATTTGTATTTTTTGTATTTTTCGTATTGTTTGTATTATTTGGATTATTTGGATTGCTTGTATTGTTTGTATTATTTGTATTTTTTGTATTATTTGTATTTCTTGTATTGTTTGTAATATTGGTATTATTTGTATTATTTGTATTGCTTGTATTGTTTGTATTATTTGTATTGTTTGTATTATTTGTATTGTGTGTGTTATTTGTCTTGCTTGTATTGTTTGTATTATTTGTATTATTTGTATTGCTTGTATTGTTTGTATTATTTGTATTGTTTGTATTATTTGTATTGTTTGTATTATCTGTATTATTTGTATTTTGTGTATTATTTGTATTATTTGTATTGTGTGTATTATTTGTATTATTTGTATTGCTTGTATTGGTTGTATTATTTGTATTATTTGTATTATTGGTATTATTTGTATGGCTTGTATATTTTGTATTATTTGTATTATTTTTATTGCTGGTATTGTTTGTATTATTTGTATTATTTGTATTGCTTGTATTGTTTGTATTATTTGTATTATTTGTATTGCTTGTATTGTTTGTATTATTTGTATTATTTGTATTATTTGTATTGCTTGTATTGTTTGTATTATTCGTATTATTTGTATTATTTTTTTTGCTTGTATTGTGTGTATTATTTTTTATTGTTTGTATTATTTGTATTGCTTGTATTGTTTGTATTATTTGTATTATTTGTATTGTTTGTATTATTTGTATTATTTGTAATGCTTGTATTGTGTTTTTTATTCGTATTATTTGTATTATTTTTATGATTTGTATTGTTTGTATTTCTTGTATTGTTTGTATTATTTGTATTATATGCTTTGCTTGTATTGTTTGTAAGTTTTGTATTATTTGTATTATTTGTATTGTTTGTATTATTTGTATTATTTGTATTATTTGTTTTGCTTGTATTATTTGTATTATTTGTATTATTTGTATTGTTTGTATTGTTGGTATTATTTGTATTATTTGTTATGTCTTTTATTGTTTGTATTTTTTGTATTATTTATTGCTCGTATTATGTGTATTATTTGTATCATAAGTATATGACATGATTTAAATAAATTTAGATAAAAATCTCACAAACTTTCAACTTCAATTTAGTTTTAACTGTCTGCAATTAAAAAAAATATTTTATAGACATGCATTTAAAATCACTTTACTGCAAATTTAATAGCCTTGGCCTTTTCATTTATTTTTATTATTTTTCTCTTAAATCATTGTCAACTTATATTTATTGAATTAATTGATCGGCCAGTGGACTTAACACACATTGATACATTACATTGCCTATTTCTGTTTATTGTCTGTATTTATAGTTTTTAATGTTTTGAGCATGTTGTCGTTTTGTACATATATTTTTAATGTTTATCTCCAAAATTCGTGCTTAAGAAATCTATAAAGCAATAGACATATGTGCTAAGATAATGCAACCAGAAGTTCTTTGCGTTCCATGTATTAGGTTTATTATTGTCTAAATAGTTTCCGTTCTCGTATTTCTCAAAATAAAAAAAGGAATAACAGTAAATATAACATTTATTTAATGCCTTTCAAGCAATGCATATATTAATTAATGCGTTCTTTTCAAGAGAAGTGTGAATTAATTAGCTTATTCCATGTTTTATTGTGAACATTGCTTCATCATAGATTTGATGTAATATTTTCTTCATTTATCGCCGATCTATGAAAATAAATATCCTATTTTTTATATCTTTTCTTTTTTCTAAATCTTTCGCAAAGTAAGTATGTAAATATATATTATGCATTAATACATTTCTTTCGTTAGTGCATTGCGCAAGCATGAAGCACTGGTGTCTAGGTATAAAACATGGTTATTTTTAATTTATAATCTTTATGTCCCTATGAGAAAATAATTTGTTAAAATTGGGCACTGTCTAGGAAATAAAACAATCGGTAGACTTGGCCCTTTGTGAGATCACGATGTCAAATGTTCGACCACTATAGATCGTCTTAATAATGTTGTGCTTTTTGAACGTTACATTTGCTTTCATTTTCACGGTAGTTGGCGGTTGACTAGAGGCTACGTTCCTTGTACGTAGTGTCAAGGGTGGCTTCCTGACTGGGGTCGAATCATTCGACTAGCAAAGATGTAAAAGATGAGATCTAAAAAATGAGATCTAAAAATGCGTATATATATATATATATATATATGTATAATACTTGTTTATTTTTATATAAACATGCTCACATCCCGCTGCTACAAATAGCCACTTGTTTCAATCAAACAACAGATATCATCAGGCAGCGACTTGACTATTCAAAAGTTCAATGAATAATGGATTTTTATTTTAGGAAGGAACTCTTTAAAAGTTGGAGTTAAAAAACTTAAAACACAGAACTTTAATTAAAAATGTAAAAAGGGAGGGGCAATTTAAATAAAGTTAAAAGCTTACAATGGGGAGAGAGTGATTGAGAAGAGATAAAAAAAAAGAAATAGAGAAAGAAATAGAGAACGAAAATAGCGAGAAAAAATAGAGAGAAAAAGAAGAGAGAAAAAAAAAATATATAAATATATATATATATACATATATACATACATATATATATATTTATATATATATACATACATATACATATATGATATGGAGAAGAAAAGAAAAAAGATATAAATGGTTATTATAAAGAGAATAAGAACTAGAAGGAAAAGGAAAGAATAATGAGATCTAGTTAAATAGAGAAAGAGAGAAACAGAGAAAGTAAGAATTTGACAGTATATAGAAAAAGAAAAAGAAAAAGAAAAAGATCTGCGTGTCAACCAATTTATGAACAATTATACAATTCAGTAATGAAACATATTATTACAAATACAAACAGAAGATACAATCCAAGCGTCAGAAATGAACATGTCAAAAAAGGCAGTGAATGTATCCAGCCAGCATATTTATCCTCTCACATACGTCCACGAGTAATATCAACGCAATTCAAACATACGTCTACAGTTAATTAGGCCCTTTATGCTAAATGATATGTTTAAAGTTTTCGCGTTTTTATAAGATAAATATATAAATAAAAGAAAAAATAATGATAAAACAATATTAAAATTATTATTAATAATAATAAACATAATAATAATGATAATTATAAGTATAATAATAATAATAATAATAATAAAAACAGAATAAAATTAATATTTATTATCTTTTTAATATAACATATTTAGCCATAAGAGGGATTAAATAAATTAAATAGGTCCAATAATTATAAATAAAAAAACTACTAATATTTATGTATATAAAAAGAATACAATACATATATGTATATATATATACACACATATATATACCCATATATACGCACACATACACACACATATATACATATATATATACATATACATGCACATAAGTAACGGTGTAACTATACTATTAAGTTGAAAGTTTAAGCTATTTAAGTATAGATATAAAGTCATATTAAATCACAAATTAATACATTCAAGACCAGATTACTAATAACACAGATACAAGTACACTTACCTATAAATATATAAATATATTCAGGCAAAAGAAGTAATTAAATCAACGAAATACTCAAAAGTAGCGACGCACAGGTAGATAGTACCCAAATTAAAAATAATAAAATACATATGTATATACCCACAGAGAACCAACCGACATACAAATAAGCTTTTATATATATATATATATATATAATCTTATGTATACACATACATACAAAAAATACACAAGTATATGCACACAATCATATACTAATAAACAACAACGCACACACACATATATATACTCACACATAAATATGTATAATTTACATAAATTATATATATAGCAATACATAAGAATACAAATAATTTGGCAAGAGTACAGATAGATGCATACACACATAGAAACATACAAATGGATTGAATAAACATGGGAGGGTATACCAAATAATATAGAAATATATAAATCTAAGTACACACAGTCATAAAATAAATACATAGACACATACATATACACATAGACACACAGGTATATAAGATAGGGGAAGTAATGAATGAAATCAGGAGAGGAGAAAGTATATTAATAGTATTTTAATAAATTATAGAAATCAGTGACAATTTTAAATTTATTTAAATTTTATATCTAACCTAAATTACTTAAAAGATGGTTTTTATAATGTTTGCAATTAATTGAATTTTCGTGCTTCTTATTTAATAATTTATCTCTTTCTCTAAAAGTAAGTATAAATAATTTCTCATAAAGACATAGGTAGCAAGGCGAGTTTAAAGATGAACAGGTTTTCGCTTTCTTTAAAATTTTCCAATTTACTATTGGGGAGTAACCTTGCTCTACTAGTTCATTGTAATATTTAGACAAGGAAGTTCTATTTTTGTATTCATTATTTTCAAAAGAGCACTTGTGACCGGTAAATCTTTCTTTAAAATTGTTATTTGTCATTCCTATGTAATATTTTTTTTCATTCGGATTTTCCTTAGTAGAAATAGTTGCTTGGTACACTGCAGAAGTAATTTGACAATTTCCTTTAAGAGGGCATTTTGATTTAATTCTACAGTTACAACTTTCGGTAGCAATGGGTGTGCTATTTTTGTTTAATATTTTGTTATTATGTTTTTTAATTATTTTTTCAAGGTTTTCATTACAGCTATAACTAAGTTTTATTGTATTTTTATTGAAAATTTTATGTAGTATGTTATTAATAGGGAAGTGCTTTTTAATTAAGTTTAAGAATTTCATTCCTAGATTTGTTTTAAGTTTCAGATTAAAGGGGGGATTGTACCACAGGATTTTTCTCTTACGGTTTCTATTTGTATTTGTGTTTGGGTGTGTTGGTTCTATGAACTCAATTTGGGTGTTTTTGTATCCACTATCCTTAAGGGCCCTGTTATAGAAATATTTATGTTTATTAAATGTTTCAAGATTGGAAGAATTGTAACTGATTCTTTTACTAATGGATTTGGGGATATGCCTAATGATAGATTTTGGGTGATTTGATAGGGGGTGTACATAAATTGGGTTTGAGTTTTCCTTCCTATATGGTTGGTAGATGCCTTTCCTTAAATCAAAGTTCACATCCAAAAAATTTACAGTTTTAACATCTGATATAATATCGACTTTTAATTTAATTCTACGGAATTCATTTAAGATAATCTTTTTGGTTCTTTCACATTTAGGGCCGTTGGATTCCTTGATGATCATCAGTCCATCATCACGATACAAGCCTCTATCCATGACATTGATGTCTTTGGTTAAGTTGTATAGTATGAATAGACCTACTAAGTCTGTCATTTCAGCCGAATCCAAAGACCCCATGGAAATGTCAAACAGGTCATTTTGATCTTTTTTCAACCACTGATCATTTCCACTAATTAATGTAATATTTCTACATGTCCGTATAATTTCAATTTCAGTGTCTTTTATATCACATTTGACATGAGATCTAAAAATGCGTATATATATATATATATATATATGTATAAAACATCATTTTTATATCTAGCTATCATATATGCTCCTACCTATATCTGTATAATATTTTAATCTATATCTATTCATTATTCTAGCCTTTTACTTGTGTATAGTTATTCCGCATAGTTATATCCGTTTCCTTTCTCTCTCGATATATATATCTATATATATATATATATCTATATCTCTCTCTTTCTCTCTCTCTCTCTATATATATATATATAGACAAATTAACATTGTTGCGACACTAGACATGCTAATGCTTCGGACAAATCATAAGTCCTCGTCAGGCGATATTATATATGGTTCCTTTTTACATAGGAAACCTGTCCTCAAACAAAGTTTTACAGACTTGAAATTTGTTATATAGGTTTACATATCTGGAATATTTTTAATCGGTTTTCATACGAAAAAAAAACAGCTGCTAAGAGGTTAAAAATAAAAAAAATGACACTTGGGGCTAATCGGATTTTTATTTGTTTGTTAACAGTTTCATGAATTCGTATGCGTGAACTGTTCACATGACAGATTAATAATGTTACGAATAGGTACGTTTGAAAACACTGATATCAAAGCCAAAACATAAAGACAGGGAGTAAAGCACGATAAACATACGGTTAATCCTATATTCCTTTAAATAAATCGTTGTAACGCTATTTTAAAAATGTAAGACTGTCTGGTTTGTAACAAATACTCATGTAGATTATTAAGACATTTTAAAAATATAAAAAAGAGAGAGTCCGATTTACACCTTTTTAGTGAGTAGTTATTTCATTAATATGCTAGTTTAAACGAAATCAATTTTTGTTACATGTACGCCATATATCTACACATAACTTAAAATTATAATCGAAAAACTGCTTCTACATGATTTGAACCGAAGGGTTATCTTTAACTGGAAAGTAAATGTACGTTAAGTTTATTTTGGAAAATTTCGATAATCGAAAAGAATTAGCACTACAGAACTTGAACCGGGATGTTATTATAAAAGTCATTCTTGCTCAAAATCTGGATGCTTACCTCACTCCTTATCATCTTATTATTTATGCTCTAAATGTTTAATCGGTATACATTCGAAATTGTAATGTAAGAAAATTTTACACCGATTTATTTGAAAAAGAAGTTTGGATTTAGTTAGGGCAATACTAAAAATGTGAAATAATTATCTGCAAATATGATGGTATGGGTTAAATAGTCTTTATTATTGATTTGTTCGTAAAGATCATGATGTGTTTTGGCAAAAGAAAAATAAGCTAATCATGGGTGAATAAGAAACATCATCATTTAGAAATCCATTTATAACATGTGAGGTGGATATTATGTACTCTGTACGTTCCACTAACACATAAACCACCAAACAATATAGTCAAAATTGAATGAAACGTGGAAAGCGTATTTTATCTTCTCTTCTTCTCTTCTATTCTTCTATATAAATAAAATGAACTCATTTTTTCCCGTCTGATTTTGACATTAATAGGATTAAAAATCAAGATATTTCATGCAAATATAATATGCACAAACGGCAGAACAATATCTGAGGTGTGTTATAGGCTTATTATTTCTCAAATTCCTCGATAATCTTAGATTTCTATACTTTTTCTGCTGAGAAGTCACGGCCAAAATCGGTTAAGATCAATGGAAGTGGTAAAATATTTTCTCTCTAATAAATTCCTCCTCCCCCTGCCACCACTTAAACACCGTTTGGGGATCGTTCACAAGGAACAGTTGAGAAGAGAACACCGGTTTGGCTTCGTAGTTCTTTCATGTGAAGTTATTTAAAATCACTAAACTAAGCTGCAGTGCTCTGTGGCGTAGTGGTTAGCGTGCTGGAAAATTCACGTTATATTTTCACGTTCGCGCCGACCTACCGTAGTCGTTTTTTTTTTGTTTTTTTGTTCCTAAACAACTAGAATGGACTTTTCTTGGTGGCCGAACTGTTAACGTTGCAGATGTTTTTTTTTTTTTTTTTCACACTTTATTTTCCTACTTTTACTCATGACTCCGGGTTTGATCCTTCCTACTTACCTACCATACCATTTTTTAAAACTCCCCCCCGTCCCGGAAACAAACACTCGGGCAACGCCGGGTACCCCCGCTAGTTTTAAAATAAAATGTTAGCATTTTGTAAAGCTTTTAAAAATGAAACAAATAGTGCAAAATCTGTAAACGGGTTAGAAATTTATGTGAGTTTTATTTTGTAGAATATTTTACGCTTATAAGTAAATATAAAATTTTATTATCTGTTTAATTTCGTAGAAAAGTTAAGTAAAAATCATGATATGTGTAAGTAACATATATAGTGTGCGTGGTTTTAGGATGCAAACTCTTCCATTTGATCGCAAGGTATGCCGTTGTTTTATGATCTAATCCATGTAGTAATTACATACACGCATTTTGAACTGGTGGTTTTGTTCTATTTTATCACTCCACTCAATCAATAAGAATAATGGAGCGTTTGTATACGTATTCACCTTTGTATAAAATTGTAATATCTTAACGATGGTAACCCTCTGTCTATTAGGACAATGATATCCTGCATCTGGTCTTGCGCACTGTATCATCTGCTGCAGCTATAGAGTTTGAAGCTGGAATTGACACTCCGATAGTAGGGCTGTGCAGGTGATAAGGATACACAGGTTTGCCCAGTTACTAACCCTCTCAGTCAAACTGAAAGACAAGCTAATACAGACGGAGCCAGCGCAGTTGCAGGAGTTGCCAGAAAAGTGTTGTGGTGCTTTACCATCCGCCTATCGGAACTGCAAACCAAATTTTTTGTCGAGGTTTACTCCTTTAACGTTTGCATTAATATATAGACTGTCTAATAATAAAGCTGTTACACGCGAAAAAGTTTACTGATGGTTAAAACTAAGCAATGCCTTCGTCAAATATTTGCTAATATCTGTGTGGAATTTCGTATCTGAGAGAGTGTAGCACAGAGGGAGAATTATGATATTTATAAAACGGCAGTGACATGTGAGTATTCTTGATCCAAAACCTGCTGTAGTATTTGCTAGAAATGGTGAATGTTACAGATTTGCATAGGAATCGCAAATACTGTCGAAAGTCTCGGGACTACTCAACTTCTTTTTAATCTATATAGTGGTATATACATATTTGAAAAATATAATTATTGCCCCTCTCCCCCTTTCTCTCTCTCTCTATATATATATATGTATATATATATATATATATACACACATTTATATATACACACATTTATATATATATATATATATATATATATATATATATATATATATAGTCATCCACATACAGTTCTGTCTCGTTGTTTTACAACTCATCATTGCGGCTAGACAAGCAACTACCGCAAGCGAGGATCGAAACCCGACCGCTCCAATATATATATATATATATACATATATATACATAATTATACATATATATACATATATATACATATATATACACACACATATATATATATATACATATATACATAATTATATATATATACATATTTATATATATATATGCAACAAAATAGCGTAATTATTACTCAACAGTTTTGTATGTTTGGTTAATTGTGTCAATTTCAAATATTATTCTTTCAAATACCCGGTGAAGTTTGACGCATAAAAATCATGACGCTCCTTCGATATATTATTTTGACTCTTTTTTGGATCTTATCTTTCTGGGCGAATTTCTTGCCTTTCAGTACATTGAAATTTGCTTGGTAGATAAATCCCCCCAAAATGGATCTATTAGGAAGGATTTTTTATTTGTTTAGGGCAGATTAAAAAAAAAATTCTAGGAGGAAATCGGTGAACTGTGATCTATTTTGCATATAAGTCTGATATTTTCGTAGTGAACACATTACCCTGTGAAACAAGGAAAAAGGTCGCCAAAATAATAAATTTTAACGCACTAACTTTCTATAGCTTGCTTCGTTTTAGACGGTCGATCTCGTAAATATAAGTATCATTAATACAAAAGACTGCTCAGGTAATTGGGTGCCTGTTTGCCAGATAAGTCTTAGGACATAATTAAGTAAAGCATATAATTTTTGTTTAGCTGGGAAAATAGATAAATTAACAGACAACTGTAGAATCTAGTAAGACATTTTATGTGTGTACAAATCGATTTTCATACCTGGGCATAGACTAATATTAAGGAATGTTCGACTCAAGAAAGGATTAAGCTCAAATCTTTTTTGTATAATAACGTTTGATATACTTATTTTTGAAAGCATTTACTAATAAACAAGTATCATCTTTTTTGTTCAATCAATAATATTATTTTAGTTTAATATCTAGTTATTTACGCTATGAACATTCTGTATTACTGGGCACAATGATGAAATCCTCTTGGAACATTTAATAGTGCAAAACACTAGAAATTTTTTAAATAATTTCAAACATATTGAACTCGTAAAATCTAGATAAAATCGATATATCACAGCTGAAGTTATGAGCTCATATAAGGGATTATAAGTTTGAGAAATTTACTATAATATGCAATATCAATATTAAATTTTATTATATTTCGCATACTAATGCTTAAATTTACGTGCAATTTAAAGAAAACCATGTGTGACGTATTTAAAATATAAAACCCAATAATTGTTGATTAATCAAACACATTGTGTCGTGTCATTATAATATTAAAATGTTGTTCTAGTGTTTCGAAAGATTAAGCGAAGGGCCTTATTCTCCTTAAAATACGTTGACACTCTGTGCAATTCTCGGTAGTTTTTTGTCATTTAAATCAGATACATTCAGAAATAAAATAATATAAGTGTGAGATATGTTTCGCCCCTGCTACGTTTTCACAACTAAATAAAATATGAACAAATATATTTTTTATTACTGTGTTTAATGTGTCTTTTTCGTAAGTGTATGTTACCTAACCCCCAAAAATGCAAATATGAAATGCATCAGTATAGAAATGTAATTGAAATTCTGGTACTTATGCATCTTTTGATCCGGAGTTTTGTGACGTTGGATCTGGCGCAATCAACTGCTGACAAGAACCGACAGCAAAAACCGTGCGGTGATCGCGGACGCGATGACAGCTGTCGAGAGTCGCCGTAAAAATAAAAGTAAAAAACGCGAATAATTTTCTGAATACTCTTTCTTTTTTATTTATTTATCTGATCTTTTGGGGGTTGAAGGGGGTATTTTTATCATTTTTGTTTAATCGAGCGGAGTAGAAGGAGCCACACCGCAATAAGAGAGGATGTGGCACAAGCCGGGAGCTTCTCAATGCATACTTAATTGAATTTATATTGAGACAAAGTTTGGAAGCAATCCGTTTGTCTCCATCATAAACCACATTGCCGAAAGTTACTCGGTTGCTCTCTGTTAATGATGGCCTCGCAATAATCAGCTTAAAAATAGATTCGTTCCTCCCCCATAAAAAACTAAAAAGATAGATATATATTTTTGCAACTTATATGAAAATATTTAGACTTTTACAAATTGTTACATTGTGATATCAAGTGAAAAAACAAACTTGAAACCTCCGAAAAATCAAAGCAAAAGCTTTTGTGGCCAAGAATTGCATACAAAATAAAAAGTATATAGCCTAATGTTTGCTTAAAATCCGTAAGAGTAAAACCACAAATAATAAGATTAATTAAAATGTAATTTTTTTGCTAAATTTTAGTTGCATTTTGTTCAGACTTTGAACCACTGTTGCTATGTATGTTTCCAGGCGTCTCCGATCACCGCTCGACTTTTTATGTCGTTTCTCATAAAAGTCGGGTCTAAAGATGCATAAGTATTGATATTTTCTCTGATAAAATTAGATGTATAAGGTGTTGATGCAACTATTTTCATAGCGAAGATGGAAGACGCTTTGATACACGTAAGTTTAGACATTTTTTTTTGCATCTAAGTAAACTTTGACTGAGTGGTGAAGTAGTAGAAGACCAATCATAAACACCTGGCCCAACCTACAGGTAGTTTGTATTTATACATAATCAACATTTAAACGGATTTTCAGTTATAATGTAAGATTCAAAAGACACTCCCGCTGTCTTCCTTGTATTTCTTCAGGGAACTTTCAAGAATACCATATTTGCTTATGCTATTTCACAGCGATGGCCATCAAGAAAATTCCTCACTGTTTCTACGCTCAGACCTTGTTCCCTGTGACTTTTAGGTATTCCCTAAGCCCAAGAACAACTCAGAGAAATTGAAGAGATGATATAAGCTGTGACAAGAAGATATTGTAAAGGTGCATTGAAATCGAGGGAGATTACTTCTAAAAGAACTAAATTTCATGTGTGTACTATAAAGAAAAGTTGCCATCCAAAAAATATGTGGAATCTTATTTAAAGTATATCATAAGTTGTTTTACCTTTGTTTCTCATATAATATAATTAAAAAGAAGAAAACTAGTTTAAATAAATTAAAGCAAACAACAATCGAGTGTAAGCAAAAAGGAAATATGATATTGTATTGTATATGATTTTGTTATTCCTTTTCGTTATACTAACAAAAGAAATTCAATGTAAAAATAATAAACCTTCTATGGTTCCTGTAAAATTAAAGTCATAACATTACCTAGTTTAAATTAATTGTAACAAAATGATATTTTATATAAAACAAAACTGTATGTGTTCTTTTTACGTTAATGCAATTTTAACACGCATCTGCAGATGTTACTTTTTGCAAATAAATATAGAAAAGTCACATTCGTTTAATTTATTTATATTTTGTTTTTTCAGTCACATTCGTTTATAGTCACATTCGTTTTTCAGTCACATTCGTTTTCAGTCACATTCGTTTTTCAGTCACATTCGTTTTCAGTCACATTCGTTTATAGTCACATTCGTTTTATTTATATGTTGTTTTTTCAGTCACATTCGTTATTTATATGTTGTTGTTTTTTTCAGTCACATCCGTTTAATTTATTTAAATTTCAGTCGACAATGAGAATAATTTTTACGAAATATATATGGACACATTTTTTTTGCATATTCAACACATATGATTTTTGATCAATACTGCTCGGGAGCCATGATTTAATATATTGCTTTGTTTTTAATTCCTGAAACAGTGTTTAATGGTAAACAACTAATGATCCCTTCAATTAACATTAGTACTATAGTGGATTCGAGAGAGCTAATTGATACATTGATTGCAGGTTATTAAATGACTTACTGAATAAATAGTTTTTCTAACAAATCATAAAAAATATAAAAATTAAACACAGTCTTTTATATAGTTTTAAAGACTATAACACAAGGACGTTTAAAGAGATTACGTTGAAACTTATGTATATGTGTGTAGGTTCGAGGGGCGTGCAATAAGTAATGCCCTGACTCACTTCCCATAGCAGGAGAGCAACGAAAATTGGCACAGTTATTAGTCTGTCTCTACATAGAAACCACCCAGAGTTATGCATTTATCTCATCGTTTGATGCAGCTCTGGAGACTGTTTTTGCAGAACATTCCAGGTTGTCCTCCAACCACGATGTGGCTTCAAAAATCAAGGCTGCTTCATCTGGGAAACGCTTTCCTTTCAAAAGCAACTTCATGGCTGGGAAGAAGTGAAAGTCAGAGGGTGCAAGGTAAGCAGAGTAGGGAGAATGGGGGGTATTTCATAACCACACGCCCGTGCTTCTGATCTGGCGACATGCGAGTTGTGGACCGGAGCGTTGTCCTGCAGGAGGAGGGTACCTTTGCTGATTTTGCCCCGCCTCTTGATTTTGATAGCTTCTCTTAATTTCCTCAAAAGTGAAGCATAATAGGCTCCTGTAATTGTGGTACCCTTTGCCAGGAAATCTGTCACCACTACTCCGTCCTGGTCCCAGAAGACTGTGAGCATGACCTTGCCAGAGGGCTGCATCCTTGTCTTCTTTGGAGGTGGTTAGCAAGTGCTTTCACTGCATTGACTGGGCTTTGGTCTCTGGATAATAGTGATGGAGCCAAGTTCCATCCTGTGTAATCAGTCTTTTGAAAAACTTTGTCTCATCTTCTTGGCACATCTCCAAATTCATCCTCGAACACTCGACGCGTTCTCGCTTCTGGAATGGTATGAGCAACCTGGGAATCCATCTGGCACACACCTTATGCATATGCAAATGGTCATGAATGATAGTGTCCATAGACCCAAGGCCCCCATTTAGCAAACAACATAGGGAAAAACGGAAGACTTGAGCACAGAATTGCGTGAAAATATATTTCTAATGTGTCCTATTTATAGATGAGACTCGTACTACTCTTGACGGTCCGGATGAATGGGCCAAAGTTTCAAACTCGAACGGACCTCCAACCCCTTAAAGAGTTCATCACTAACAAGGAGGTGGGGTCATCATTTTTTAGCGGTAATCATTAGGGATAAGTTGGTTGGATCATTCCGAGTTCAAGAGGGTGTAAAACTTAACATCAATGCGTACACGAGCATTTTGGATAAACATTCGTCCCCATGGCTAGATAACCTACTATTGCCACATCGCTTTCAGATGATTTTTATGCATGACAACGCACCATCTCATTCTGTTAGGGCGACTGCAGCTATGGGCTTCTTTGCCGAGACTCTCATGACCTAACCCCCATATTTTCCAGATATTAAACCCAGTGAATATCTCTGGTGAATATTAAAAAGAGGAGTTTATGAGGGAGGAGAGCAATTTACTTCAAAGGATAACTTGTGAAGAACATAGTTGATATTGCTAGAGCCATAACTATTTGTTTTAGATAAAACAATTGACTTCCCCGGGAGGCAAAAGTTGTTTTAAGTTATTTAAAAATGGTGGATATGTCGATGAATAATTCATTTATTTGAGGCTAGGATGTTCTTTTTCTCATTATTCTTTGACAGAAAAATAAAAAAAATATTGTATTTGTGCCCTAAAACAATATTTTATTAGACCTGCAATAAAGCGATGGACAGTGGGAATTTCACGATAGAGAATAAAATGTCATAACTTCGTGAATATTGCATGAATTTGAATAACATTTCGGGAAATAACTAACCTGAACGCATTCATTTGATGATATAATTTGCATTGTGGTGTGCCGTATATTTAGTAAAATATTGATATTTTAATAATCTGAAATAAAGCGATTGGCACAGTTTATATATATATGTGTGCATGTCTATATGCACATATATATATATATTTGTGTAGAAATATATTTTCTTATTATGTATCAATCCTTATATAAGAAGCTCAATATGATTACAGAGCAATATATAGAATAAATGACAAAAAATTATATTCTAAAATTCATGATACTAACGATCTTTTAATTTATTCCTTTAAATCAGTCGATTTATACAATTCCTGACAGTATCTGTTTCGTAATGCAAAATCACTCACTTCATTATTATATCAGTTAGTGAATCTATTATGCCCTTAACTCATCAAAAGAAATAGCAACAATCAATCCGCCAAAAAGAATTAAAATGTGATTTGACATGGTGAAAATCCGAAAATTGGAAGATAAGCTGCAGTTACCTTTATATTTTTCCAATACGCCATATTGTTATAAGTTTAGTGGTTATATTGAAATTCTGAAAAAACACATATATTCGAATTAAGTATTTATTGTTTGACAAAAGGAATATGTAGAATGGGTTATGCTTATTTCCTTAATCCATGGATGTTCAAGGAAATGACATATGGTTAACAAAATGTTCAGCTGTGAATTGACACTTATTTTGCTTTTCAGCACAAATATTGGAAATAGTTTTTTAAGTGGTGAATGGTAATTATATGGAAATAATTATAGGAAAAGGGAATTTGATACAACCTGGGTAGTCCATTATCGGAAGGAGTACAATATCCTCCGGGGTTATAAATCCAGGTAGGCAGAATATTGGTCCAGGGGAGAAGGCAGTAGTCCCATATAACAAAAAAGCGTGGTTGCTCCTTATTGATTTTCCGAAAAGTATACGGGGCAGCCGTATTCGTTGGTGCGTTGAGTGTGTCTTGGTAGATGTAATCCAGAATCTTTTTAGGTGTTGACACAGTGTATCAGATGTTGATGGGATATACCATTCTATTGTATATATCCCCGTGGGTAATAGAATTTGCGCATTGAATTATGTATGCAATGGACCGCGGAATCAATGGTATAGGTAGCAGGATAATCCGGGATATGATATTTCCAACGATGTGTTGGACGACTTGCTTCTGGTAAGAATCTCGGTAAATTTATTTTTTGAAAATCCATGGATTAAGGAAATCAACATAACCCCTTCTATATATTCCATTTATCAAACAATAAAATCTTAATTCGAATATATGTGTCTATATGTTGTTTTTTTAGAATTTAAATATAACCAGTAAACTTATATATTTCTTTATGCTTAAATATTGAGATTCTCCGTTTTGGCTAGGATCGCCCTGAAAGTATTACTTCAAGTAATATCTATCAGGATCTTTCATCTGATTTCTAATCAGTGTCTTATCTCGATTATATATATATATATATATATATATATATATATATATATATATATATATATATATATGCGTGTGTGTGTGTGTGCGTGTGTGTGTGTATAAAATAATGATTGAGAACAATTCCGATTCAAACGGGACGATGGAAACTTCGATAAATAAGAATTGCTCTAAAAATAGCACGAAATCATTTGATCTCTCTTTAGTACTTCAATCTCTTTATTTGCGAAGAAAAGATGCGATCTTTATGTTACATTTTTATTGTCTTGCCCCTTTATGAAATTTGAAAGTAACTCTGCGACCTGGAAAATGGCGGTGATATTTTAGGAACGGAACAACCAGACTGAAAAACCGATGTAAATAGATGTGCGGTACTGTGAAACAATATTAAGCATCGGAATTAGAAATGTTCAGATAACCTGTATCCGTAGGGAAACGATGCAAGCAGCACATTCTTTTAGAGTGTAGGCACAAATCGTATCGATTCTGACAATGTACAAAGTATCTGATGTTTTCAGTTTATACTTCACTAGTAACCCGTGTGTCGCCATTTCCGAGGAGTAGAGATGCACGAACACAGCTTCCATAAGATTGAATAATTTACTAAGAATATTGTTATGCATGTGAAATAAAACAAACAAAATATCAAACAACCTAATCGAATGCTTATTAGTGCATAATAAATTGATAAAAATAAAACATAGTATAGTGGTCCGATTTTATTTTACACCTATTTGATTACTTTTTCAAAAAAGTCTGAGATATCAGGAAGCAAATTTGACTCGAATATAACGAGTATATAAGCCATTTATATATCCATAAAAGTTAAATTGTCTGTTGCTGTGTGTGTAGATTTCCCTACCAAACTACTCTGTCAATTTTTAGTCTATAGAAACGAGATTTGACGTAAGGGGTAGTGAGATTTGAGAACATCTTTTTAATCGATTTTCGGCCAGAAATTTGGCTGTCAAGGCGTCAAAAGTTCAACGATTTAACCTTTGAAAACTCTACCAAACTCTTCCGTCAATTTTGCGTTTAAATGAACATAAACGGGCTGAACTGCTAGCAATAAATTATCTTATAAAGGTTTTTAATATTTAAAATCGAAATACCAAAACAGTTCAACGAACGTATGTCACCTTCTATTAGAAAACTGAAATAATCGACGCAATTTTCTTTTGTTTTATAATGCTGAAGACCTAAAAAATAATAATATATCAAATTTAGTTTAAACAAGGGTTACATAAGTAAACTAGACTGAGGTAGAACAAAATAACTGATCCAAACAATCTTGCATGCTAAAATTATTGCGGATATTTTATCAGTGAGTATGGAAGCTTTTTCAAGTAGGTATATTTGGATTTCTTTAATTCCAGTAGTCTTACATGAATATGTATGTGATTCAACAATAAAAAATAACTAACTGCATTAGATATAAAATGGATCTATTATCACGATGAATGGCCAATACTTTTAAAAACCGAATTTTTTCTTCGATATTATATCCGTAGACAAAGTACTTAATAAAATAAACCTTGAAAACTACAAAAGCATACAACAATATAAATGTTAGGTGTAAATGTATGAAAACTTTATGATATAATTAGAATCGCCTATTATAAAGAATATTTAAAACCGGCTTCGAAACATAGTAGGGAATGCGTATTTGCAGAAGAGACGTTGCGAGCCTGTCTCTGCTCTGTCGTTATGTTCATTTGAAGTCTATCACAGTAACAAGGCCGCACCGACAATCTCCTGTTCGGTTGCGGCAACAGTATCACATTTTAGAACGAATTTGGCTCTTATACATCTAGTGTATTGCATCAATAGTGAGATACAATGATCCGATAATTTGTCCAGCAATCTTAACAACAGATTTGATTCATATTCCATTTCACATCAGAAGGTAGCAAACACATAATACTTTTCCAAGACGAGAGCTGTTCATTTCAATTGTGTCCAGATAAGGGTCAGAGCGATTATGATGAAAAGAGAAAAGCTTGGTTTTAAATGCATTAAAATTAACCAGCCACGCTTTCCCCCATTGCAGTACGTGCGCAAAGTCAGAGGAGAGAGAATCAGAAAGGTTTTGTTCATTGCGCCCTTTGAAGTGTTGCCGTAGATTGTGGTTCTGTCTGCATAAATGTCTACGAATGGTCTAAGAATGTGGTATAGGAGACCATTGATGATGGTCAAAGAGAAAATTGGGCCCAGGATCAGCCCTTTGGGGTGCCAGCCTTGATATTATGAGCTTCTGATTTCTGCCCATCAACGACTAGTTTTATAAGCCTATCAGAGAGAAAGGGCATTTTGTAGTGCTTTATCTCATACCCTATCAAAAGCCTTGAATATGTCAAGAGCTATTGTACTAAAAATAAACCGTTGTCGAGAGATTCACTAATCCTGTGCGATATTACAGTTAACGCACCATCTGTAGATCTAATAGAACGAAAACCACATTGTATGTCACTGAGTAAGTTATTTCTGCTAATGTTGTTGATCACTATCCATTTATCACAGATGTCAGCAACTTATCCATGACACACAGGAAACTGGTTGGTGTGTACAGTGAAGTATATACGGGGCAGATGAATTTTCCCAAGTGTTCGGTATAAAATAAATTTTTGGCATAATCCAAATATATTACTCCAGTAATATTCTGTATTGTCTATCTTATTAGCACAGGACAGAAAGGCCCGGGGTTATTGCTTAAAACATTTTTGCCAAGCGTTGGTCAAATAACACATCTGTTTTTTTTTTAAATTACCAATTACATGTGTTTTATTAACTAGTGTACGATCGTGTACCCCTTTTTTTACATGGAGGTCACAACTTATCAAGGCCCAGAAACCACTTGGGGATAAGGGTTCTTGAAAACATCCAAGTTGAAGTCAGGTCGGAAACAAGGAAGCGGTAGAGAGTTCCACAGGCGTGCAGTTCTAAGCAAGACGCTTTGTTCATGGAATGTACGTTTTGTTTTAGGTGACAATTGATATTTGCGCATTTGTGCTGCTTGAAAGACGAACCCATTTTATTGTAATACAAGTTATTGAAGTATGGTATAATCTAGTCCTCGTTTAAACTATAGAAAATATTCTAATTATCTAATACGCAAAGAAATTGATTTTGTTTGATTTAAAACAGTAAAAACTTCAAAAAATCCTGCTTCAATTATCAAAGGGAAATTGTTTTTGTGTGTTTTAATTGATTATGTCTCCAGTCACAACAAATACATACATAAATCCTATTTTAATGAACTGAATTATTTAAAGTGAAATTATCTCTTTGCAGATTTTTTATTCAAAACAAATACTTTATTCATATTTATTAGTTTTAATATATTTTTGTATCTCTTCGGCAACAATGGGACACGAGTTACGCCAGTTAACTGTATTTTAACGTAGAGAGCATTTACTGAGTAGAGACTTAGACACGTACTGCGAACATGCAATAAACAATACAAAGGGTTTTTGTACGGTGCGAGCAGAGAGACATGACGTTGCACGAGATTGAATAATGATCAACGATTATTTCACACTCCTATATTTTTATTGTCATCGAAATCCGTGAAATCGTCCGGGAGGAAGCTTCACATTACTCCCTACATTAACTTAGTCCAAAATATATGGTATTCTACATTGCATTCCACTGCGGGGGCTGGACATGAATCTCAAAGACCATATGTGGGGAGCAACCCCACATATAAGACCATTGCTCTTGATCAATCAGTTATTGGTCACTTTAGGGGAAACCCTTCATACCAATTGTCACTATCCAGTTCCCTCTCGAGGGAACTTGCCCTCTCCCCTTTCACTTTCCACGTTAAAAAAACGGCCTTGTGCCGAATTTGCTGAGTGGGGAAGCAAATAAATACACCAAAGAACCTACTGCGTCTTTTACAAAATTATTTTATATAAACTTCTTTCCAATTAACGAATAAATATTCAGAAATTTACGTGCGATGTTTGAACCTACACACCACATCATAGGAGAAAAACAAAAATACGGAAATGTTCAAGTCTTTGAAAAAAAGAAATTAACTGCAGAGTTTGAAGCTACAAGCCATGTCATGCAAAAACAAAAACAGAAAAGAAAACATGCTATCAACTTACTAACATTAGAATTGTCACGGTCCGTTGTTCTATTATTGTTGCTAAGCGACGACATGGAAAAATGCCTTTACTGAAGATAGATGAATTAAAATAATGGTTTCGATTATCGATTATCGGTAATTGTCGGGAGTATTATAAGACAAATCTTAACTAAGATTACTCCCAGACTTATACACTAAAGTTCTGTAAATTTTAAATAAAATCTGTTTAACCGTTTCGGAGTCTATAGGGTACACCTTTACACACAGAGACAAAGTTGCATTTATATAATTGTAGGTTTCCGATATTTCCATTTAAGAACATGATAATGTAAATGTAAAATGTTATATAAAAAATTGAATAAACGAAATATTCAAAAATATCTATTCTTCATGGATGTCAGTTGGAACATAATACAAAATATATTAAAAGCAAATTATCAGATGAAAGAAAATTTTTATAGTTTTGACTGATGCCAAACTTTGTGTTTGAGGCTTTTATTGTTGAAATTGGAAAAAAATAAGAAAACCGAAGGGAGGATTTAAAAATATAAATTTCACTTTTACTTTTCTTTATCCTTTTTTTGTTTATTTTTGTTTTTTATAGAAAATATAATTGCTGTCATTAACACAATCATTTTTATCATCACTATGTAAATATATGTATCCATGTATAATTTTCTTATATTAGTTTTAGGTATACACATGCATATATGCACACATTTATATATGTCTCAAACCAAACAACGATGTTATGTTTTCGATTTTAGTCTAATATTGTAACGTTTACATATTGCATTCTTCTTCATCGATGTTATGTTGAACATGATTTCTAGAATATATTTGCGATTGCCATTTGACACTTTCCATCATATGAAACGTATAACACATGCATCTTCCATACTTTCATTTTGTAATATTAATTATTAAAACGCCGTCTAAGAATCCGCTTTTCGCAGTGAGTACAGGGATATATTTTCTCGGGTTTAGTTTCCCCTCTCTGTCCTGCTCTAAGTAAATCTGTCGACCTAGTCCACAAATTCCAAAATTTCATCATGACAAGTTTCAAGAAAAAATACACGATTAAACCCGGTTCTCCAACTTCCAACGTAGACCCCTACTACCATGTCTCCTTCTCCAACATCAGGGGTCTACGTTCTAACCTTCCAGAGGTTGAAACCCAATTACAGGAGACTAAACCAGACCTTTTATTTTTAAGTGAAACTGGCATTGGACAGACTATTTCCCTAGATGAGTTTGCAATTACAGGATACTCTAACTTAACTTCTAAATCTGACCCCCAAGATCGCCATGGGCATGGAATATGTGCCTATATTAAAGATAGCTTTCCATGTGGGAGGGACATCTCCAGGGAAGATCCTAACTTACCCTATATGTGCTTCCGGGTTGCTTTAGCTCACACTACTGCATTTATATTTACTCTCTATGGCCCCCACAACAGCGGAGTTACTATCTTTCAAAGCATATCTGAGAAAATTGACCAAGTCCTTTCTACTTATCCTTCAGCTAACATTCACGTATGTGGAGACTTCAATGTTCACAACGTCGAATGGTTGACCCACTCAAACAAGACCGATGATGAGGGGAGGTTCTGTCATGATTTCTCCATTGCCTATGACCTCACTCAGATTGTTCAGGAACCTACCCGTGTGCCCGATAATGACGGCCAGTATGCGAGCCTACTAGACCTTTTTCTCACAACTTGCCCTGAACTATGTTCAGTTTCTGTTCTGTCGCCTCTTGGATCTTCCGACCACTCTGTTGTATCAATTAAGATAAAAATGAAATGTAATAAGTCCCCAGACGTACCTCTTCATCGTACAGTATATCGATACACTAAGGCTGACTGGGATAGCTTCCGTACATTTATATCTGATCTACCTCTGCATTCCATGTTTAAAAAGGATGTGTCCTCTATAGTATTAGACCTAACTGAATGGTTAATTGTAGGTATTGACCATTTCATACCCTCTAAAAAGTTTCAGCAAAAACCTAACAGCCAGCCATGGTTCTCTCCAGAATGTGCTGCTGCCATTGCGCTCAGAAATCACTTTTTCCACTGCTTCAAACGTAATAGATGTATGGAAACTAAAGCCGTTTTCAGGACTGCCAGCAACCATTGTAAGAAAGTAATAAGGAACGCAAGAGAGTTGTATGCTCAATCTGTTAAGTCCAAAGTAGCTGAGCAGCGGCTTGGTTCCCATCAGTTTTGGCAAATAGCAAACAGAATCATGAACAGAAGCGTGTGCTCCATCCCAACTATTATCAATGGACCTGAGGTAATCTCGTCAGCATCAGACAAAGCCAAACTCTTTGTCAAGAACTTTGCAGCTAATTCTACCCTTTGCGACCAAGACCGCCAACCCCCAATATTTCCTCTTGTATCAGAAAACACGCTATGTGATATACGTATATCTGTACGTGATGTTGCCAAGCTAATCAAAAACCTTGATTCGAGTAAAGCAACTGGCCCTGATGGTATTCCAATTATAGTACTCAAAAAACTTCAACCTGAACTAGCGCCCATACTTACAAAACTGTTTAAATGTTGTCTTAAGGAGAATAGTTTCCCATCTCCCTGGAAAATCTCATCAGTATGCCCTGTATTTAAGAATTCAGGTGATCGCTCATCCCCCTCTCAGTACAGGCCAATAAGTCTCCTGTGCGTCATGAGTAAGTTGCTAGAATCTGTATTAAATACAGAAGTAATCAACCATCTCAACAAAAATAACCTTCTTAGTGACACTCAATATGGTTTCCGTTCTGCTAGATCTACAGCAGATGTCCTTACAGTTATATCGCATAGGATTAGCAAATCTCTCGACGGTGGCAATCTTTCTAGGGCAATTGCTCCTGACATATCTAAAGCCTTTGATAGGGTATGGCATAAAGGTTTACTTCATAAGATCGCTAGCTATGGTATAGCTGGAAAAGTCTTCTCAATTATTAAATCATTTCTTTCTGATAGGTTTATAAGAGTAGTAGTTGAGGGGCAAAAATCAGAAGCTCACAGTATTAATGCCGGTGTCCCTCAGGGATCCATCCTGGGCCCAACTCTTTTCCTTAATGATCTTCCAAATCATATCCTTACATCATTTGTAGACATTTATGCTGACGACACTACCATTTATGGTACCACATCTAAGGCAGTAAACGAGCATGCTCTCTCCAATTCTCTCTCCTCTGATCTTGAGCACGTAGTACAATGGGGAAAGGAGTGGCTGGTTACTTTTAATGCATCTAAAACCAAGCTTCTCTCTTTACATCATCAACATTCTAATCCACATTTGTCATCAATTGAAATGAATGGCTCTCGTCTTCAGGAGGCCTCAAGTTTTGACAAGCTTCTGGGCTTGACCATTACTCCTGATCTTAAATGGAACACGTATATCAAATCTGTTGCCAAGGCCGCTGGAAAAATGGTGGGATCTTTCTATCGATCCAGTAGATATCTCACTGCTGATGCTATTCTCTATCTATATAAGAGCCAGGTACATCCAAGGATGGAATACTGTTGCCACATCTGGGCAGGAGCTGCTAGAAAGGACTTGTCCTGCCTTGATAGAGTTCAAAATAGACTTCGTAGCCTCGTAGGAGATGTCCTTTTCTCCTCCTTGCAACCTCTATCTCACAGAAGAGATGTTGCGAGTTTGTCTCTGATGTATCGTTATTTTCATGGAAAGTGTTCAACTGAGCTTCAATCTATGGTCCCCCCTCGCCAAACTTTCACAAGAAACACTCGTCTAGCTGTAAACACTATCAATAATTTCCCCCACTCTTTATCTGTGCCTAAACCTAAACGTAGATTCCATGAACAAAGCTTCTTTCTTAGAACTGCTCGCCTGTGGAATTGTCTTCCGTTTTCCTGCTTTCCGGCTGACTACAATATGGTTTTGTTCAAGTCTAAAGTAAATAAGTTCTTGATGAGCCGTTCCATATAAGTTATTAAATTTACCAAATTTTCATTACTAATGATTACTATATTGACCAACTTCTACTGTACACTCTTTAACCCTTATCCTTGAGTGGCCTCTGGGCCTTGATAATGTGGTGATGTCTTTGTAAAAAAAAAAAAAAAAAAAGTATTCGACTCATCCTGGATCGCTTTTCTGATGCTACCATAAACATATCACAGAGTAAACAATAATAAATATTATTAAATGTTTAGACGAAAATTGACATTGAATGGAGAATAGAAGGAAATATACTATAAAGTTTTCTTCTTGAACTCTAATTCACTGTTTCTATTTATACTGCGTACTGAGATGATTGATATCAGGCACCAATATTTATGATCTGGGAGGCCGAAGGTTAGTACTAATCCACAAGCAAAACGAACGATTTGTGCCGATGAGACACTTTCCAGCGACGAAATATCCAATTATATCATATATATATATATATATATATATATATATATATATATATATATATATATATATATACATATATATATATATATATATATATATATATAAATTACATTTTGCAAAAATCATACGTTGGGGTATGATTTTCTTTTAGCTACAAACGGTAAAACGCTAGAAGATCGAATTTAAATGGTTGTCATGGATTGGTAGTATTGGTGGGGAAATTCGATATTCGTCCAATTAACGTGACGCTTCTGTCGCAGAAATTGGTCATATCCATGCAATATTAATTATAGGCAGGATGTTCTGTCTGCTGGGATCTATTTTCCTCCTGGAAATGGTGTGCGCTTCCGACAAATTCAATTATAAACCCGGAAACAATAATCGAATCAAAATAAAGATGGTATGAATCAGCCCGATCAATTGTTCGGTAATTATATAAGGAATACGTTGAATTAATATTTTAATGATATGAAAAGACGTTTTATCTAATTTTTTTTACAATTATTCATTCATTTTGTAAATCATCGAAAATAGAGCATGCAAAAAGTTTCGAGAGTTAATCTTTGCCAAAGCACGAATTAAAAAATTATATACGTTAACAATTTTAATAAAACAATCTATGCCGGGGTTAATCACAGGTATTCACTCGAATTTTTATTAGACTAAATTAGTATGAAAACTAATTCTGTCATATATTCGTAAAGTATATGTTATGTTTAGTCGTCTTGAGGTACTTATATGTTTTTATTAGTGATAATATTTTACTCGAAGAAAAACGACTTTTGAATAAAACATGTATGCATATGTATAGTGAGTATTGTTATCTGCATTACTATGTGACAGTATGAAAAATTATACATACAATATATATATATATATAGTATATAATTTAAGTAGATATTTACATTATGTGCGAACAAATTATTAAAATTTACTGACATAGTACTGTAATAAAATATGGTCTCTGATAAATAGAAATACTTCATAGCAAAGTAAGTAATGAGCGCTCTGGTTAATAAATTAGAAAATACAGATAATTAGAATAATTAGAATGAATTCAATATTTTAAATACATAACTCAATCCTCAAACCCATATATAGTCTAGCATTTATTTTGTATATTGAATGCATGAAACAAAATTCATTTAAGTACAAATCCTTAGAAATATTAATTAATAACTAGCGGGACCTGTGGAAATTTCATAGGGGACTCATTCAGATGCAATATTGACATTTTGTTGATGTTCAGCGTAAATTGAGACTCTCTGATATTATTGTACCTCTTTTGTTAAACTGTAATAATAATAATAATAATAATAATAATAATAATAATAATAATAATAATAATAATATAGGAATTGTTTGAACGTTAAACACTTTTTTCCAAAACCTATTCCAAATTTATGAAAAGTAAGACGTTGCATATTTTGACGGACAATAGCACACAAACTATAACATGCAATGCTATGTGGCAGTTAATAAACAGTAGAAAAAAACACTAGTTGATGGATTCTTTTATTAGCACTGAATAACACCCTATATAATAATAAACAGAATTCAAGTATAATTCTCTAGTAATAATTAATAATGCAATACATTTCGAGAATAAATTATTTTTATACAGCTCATTAGTAAATCAGGTTAAACGATAACTTTAATATTTGGTTATCTGATTATATAAGGTTAAATTTTTATGCAGGTGATGAGAAAATGGCTGACAGTATGATGATGATCTGGATATATAATTAATTTTAAAATACGACACAAGTGTAACATAAAGCATATGAGCGTGGTTTGCAAGGAAGAGAAAAAGGTGACGGATGTGTAAAGAAGAAAGGAAGAATGTGCCGATACAACAGCATTGTGTCACGAAAAGGGGAAATGCAATAATAGTAGTATAATGTTGATATCCGATTACGTCGCGGGCACGGATGATGCATTCGATTCGTTGTGTCATGTGTTAACCGTAATTGGCCCAAATCATCTCAGCAAAAGTGATTAAGCATGTAACAGATAAAAATAGGCCGAAATTGTCTTGAATAATATCGGCAAAGTGGGGAGGGGCCTTTACGAGACGAAAAGGGTATGTGGACTAAATTGAGGTTTAGATTAGCTAGTGTTCTCTCAAATAATCTAGTTAAAAGTAAGTGATTAATAAAGAAACAAATAGGGTCTAGGACTAAGAAAAAGTTTATGCTAACTAGTTTAGTCCAAACATTACAAAGGCGAAGCTTTAACCGAAAGAAAATATTTGGGCAGTAAGCGTAAACCTATCAATGAGCAAGGAGATATATAAATGTTATCACTGATAGAATATTTAGAGAAAATAAAGGGTTGATGCAAGGGAATAAGTAAAGATGCCGAACGAAAAATCACACGAAAAGCATATGTAGTAATGTATCTTGAAACAAATTAACATTATAACAGATGTATTATGAAGACTACTAACACGAAATAAACTTGTTTTATTACTAAAATTAATATATCAAGTTTCAGTTTGTGAATTTACAGACTCAGGACTACAAACATAAAAGACTATGCTAACTCTGATTTTGTTCTTGCAATGATCTGACTCTAAAAAATGTGCAAAATATTTTAACATTTAAAACTGTATTCTAACACAACTAAACTGAAACACTTCAACACTGCTTCTGTGACCCCCCCCAAAAAAGCGCAAACCATACATCCTCGCTATTTAACCAGTTCACATAGGCTTTTCTCTTGTAACGTATGAAAACATCACATTTACATATTTCGAAGAATATGTTGGAATTACTATATATTTACAAATGATAAAAACGAATAAATATGGAAATAAATTTCTGACGAAAAAATATAAAATGGAAATATGGAACAGACAATATACTAAGACATTTTTATTTAGATTTAATTATTCATGTTTTATCGTGTGAACTTTTGAGTTCTCTTTTCTTGTTTTCTTTTTATACTTCAGGTAGGGTTAATTAAATTTTTGTAAATACATTTTTTTTGGAAGGGAATGTATATAACATAGCGCATATTAGCGGGTATGAGAGTATCAAAAGAAGTCAAAGGATGCTAAGTGATTGCTTTAGCAGTAGGAGAAGCGTTTATGCGAGTATGCGAATTGGAAAGTGTGCTCGGACTTGCATCTGGAGAAAAAAGGACACAATTTGGTTGGCAACGAAGGAAAAGTCGACCCCAAAAGAGACAGACGTGTAAAGTAAAAGGCGAGAATATGCCGCCTGTCGCTAGCATGCTGTCTGTAAAAAGAGAAACGCGTGTCACATTAAATGGACATATGACAGCGATAAACATTTTAAGTGGTGTCGAGACGGTAAAGTAAGAGGAATGCAATTAGTACTTGATGTAATATTTTGGTAATATTCTTGCTTTCAGTTTAAATCTTTTTAAATTAAAAACTCTGTGTCTTTATTAAGCTCACGTTGCCACAATGCACGTTAATAAATTCATCCATACATTTAACTCATTGTGAAGGTAAATCGATAAACATTCTCAAAGTACATTCAACGTTTAAAATAATAAAGTTTACTTTTGTTTTCAATATAACAGAAATTAGCAAAAGTCGACAATAAGCTTCGGTGATCAGAATTACGACAAAAAATATATGGTTTATTTGTTGTTATGGAACTTCTACACAGGGACTAGTAAGATTGTACCACAGGAATGCAAAATATGCATACGGTCTTTTTTTGTTGTGGGAAGCTCTCTTAGGATACAAGTTGCAGACTTTTACTTCGACTTCTAGAGCAACAAGGCATATTGATTGCACACAAGTTTGAGGAATCTTTAGCTCAGGATATACAACGAAACGGCGGGTAAGTTGGGGAAGAATTGCCGTCGCTATACTTATTCCGTGCATTTGCTATCTTTCAGCTGACATGTCAATGTTTTCGGTACACAAACCCAGGAACAAACTGATATTAGATTCTGAACTTTTATAAATATTCTGTTAACGTTGTATTGTAAGGTTATTACACCTACAGCCTCCGATCACACTTGGGCCAGATCTTAGCACACCACTGCATCTTCAGATTTAAACTATAGCTCATCCAATACAATTTTTTGTTTACAATAGTGAGGAGCAAGATTGTTTTAATTTTAAGTTAATATATATATATATAACTATGGAATCTGCATGGATTAAAATATTATATTAAAGCATATAGGAAATGCAAGAATATATATATATATATATTCTTAAATATATATATATATTCTTATATATATATATATTCTTATATATATATATATATATATATATATATATTCTTGCATTTCCTATATGCTTTAATATAATATTTTAATCCATGCAGATTTCATAGTTATTCGTATATTCTATCGATAATATACTGTGACAAATATATAGTAGTGGTGTCTTAAGTTAAGGAAAGTATGCTTTATATGGTATTAGATAGTACTGAAACCAAAATATATATCCCCTCAGCTTAGTCATTAAAGATTGAGCCAACGTCACCTGGATAAAATGAGTTAAAATTAAACAAACTTTAACGAATTAATGTATATTTACATATTCGTATAAAAACATTTTAATTTGACTTATGGCTGCCAAATTCCATTTCTTTTAAACTTTTGACATTTTAGCAACTGTTTTCACCGGCTAGAGAACAAATGCAATTTATTCCACAACTCCAATTCACTTATATATTAAGTTTCATGCCTGTAGATAAAAATGAACAGATGGGGTTGTTATAGATTGCTCAAGTAAACACTAGGTCATATAAATATACACACACACACACGCAAACACACACACACACACATATATATATGTGTGTGTGTGTTGTGTGTGTTTGTGTGTGTGTGGTCTTGCACACTTTAAACCATTATTATTTTATATTTTTTAATAAAATTTAATTTTTTAGTCTTTCGTTAGAAAATACGTTTGGAAGTAAGTCATTAAATCTTCCGCAATCGCTGAATAAACCTATACTTACAATAGTTCTACGTTTTCAAATATCACAGATTGTTTAACATGAAACACTGTATCAGGAATTTAAAAACAGAACAGTATATTTAAGCATGGCTCTCAGAAGTGTTCATAATACGTCACCCCCATTTATAAAAGAACAAACATTGTTCCGGATAAATCAGTACCTTTTGCACTAGATTAATTAGGCTAGCCTATTCATATTACAAAAAAAAAACTTTCTTACTTGCGTCATTCGTCCTAGTCCCCAATAAAGAAACTATTATTTTTACAAATCTACTGTATTTATATAATTCCGACGAATCGACTATGCATACTTATCACTCCCTCTTTGGGGTTTTTAATCTATTTGTATGTTTACCTTCTTAAATTGCTAATAATCTCCTTATATTCATTTTTCTATATAAAATTATATATACAGGGTGTCCACAAAGTCTGGCTACATTATGTAGCTAGACTTTGTGCAAGCATCCTGTAGATTATGTAGCCAGACTTTGTGGGCACCCTGTATATATATATATATATATATATATATATATATATATATATATATATATATATATATGTATATATATATATATATATATATATATATACGCACAAACACACGGTATATATATGTATATATATATATATATATATATATATATATATATATATATATATATATACAGGGTGCCCACAAAGTCTGGCTACATAATCTAGAGGATGCTTCCACAAAGGCTGGCTACATAACATAGCCAGACTTTGTGGACACCCTGTATGTATATATATATATATATATATATATATATATATATATATATATATATATATATATAAATTAAATGAAGAAATACCATTAAGCGTTATCGGCTGGTAAACTGGCCACGTTATACATGTAACGACGGATATTCGGAATAATATATAAGTTTCTCTCTTTCTCTCTTTCTACATATGTAAATACATATATATATATATATATTTATATGTGTATATTTAAATATATTGTTTTTGCACAAAATGTTTTCTACTACTCATGTCTATCTCACTAATAGGCACTTTCACTTTTCGAAGATATAATTTACTGTCTCTTAAATTGTTTTTGTGTTTTGAATCTTTAATTTTCATGTCAAGTTTTGTCATATACTGAATATAGCACATACTAAAATAAAATAATCTCTTTATTTTTTCTGTGCATTTTTGTTTTATAGAGGATTTAAATATTTTGTTTATGAAAAAATAATTTATAATTGTGTTAATTTTAATTTTTTTCAATTTTTAAGACATTACACATATTATATGCCTACACAGTGGAAGCATTAGAAAAATATGAAGAGCGGGAAAGTAAGAAACACGTTCATATGAATATAGAGTGGCAAACCCCCTTATACGTATACCAAAGATAATATAACTATTTTTTCATATTATGTGAGAACATTTTTGAATAATAATAAAACAGATGAGGATTGGGGTTGTAAAAGTTCGGTATATAACTGCTTTGGAGGCCTTTTTGTGTAGATTGGTTATTTCTATACCAACTCATTTTAAGTGGAAACATTATTACATAATTACGTGCCATGTTGAAATTAGTATAACATTCAAAAGTTATTGAAATCCGTAGAACAGTAATTAATAAAACTTAAATAGAATGCATGTGTAAATCGGTTATCTTTTAACTTACGTATTCCAGGTGAAAACATTATAACATATTTACGTGCACTGAAGAAATTTGTATAGGGTGCTAGTGCAGATGAGTTTTCCTTAAAACCAATAAATGGCAGGTAAAAACATTATCAAGTAATGTCGAAATTATTATCAATTACACAAATTAATTAAAATGAATTAATAGGAAAATAATTACAAAATATTGGTGCTTATGTAAATTAGTGTTTTTTATATCCCACGCATTTCAGGTGAAAAAAAATATTACATACTCGTGTGTAATATCGAATTTAGTATAAATTTTACAAGAAAAAATAAATGCGTGTTTACCATTCGGATCTTTATAACCAACGCATTTTAGGTGAAAAAATATTACGTACTCACGTGTCTTGTAGAAAGAAGAACAAATTCAAAATTTACTGAAAAAAAATTACAAAAAAATAGGGTCTTCAGTAGATTAGGGATCTTGAAAATAACACCTTTCAGTGTAAGCATTATTGCCTATATACATGCTATGACGCAGTAAATTAAAATTTAAAAACTTATGCAAAATGAATCAATAGCAAATATGGAGAGCTTGTGTAAATTGATGATTTTTTAAACAAAAGCATTTCAGATGAAATATTAAAGTGTATTTATGTGTCAGGTCGAAGTCAGTATGAATTCCAAAAATTATGGAAATGAAATCGATAGAAAAAATTAAAACAATATGAGTATCTTTTAATCCAGCAGATATCAGAGGAAAACATTATTATGCACTTACTTGTGTCGAAATTAGTACAAACTCCAACAATATAGAAAATGAATCCATAGAAATTAACTATGATGTAGCAATAGGGAGCTTTGTAGATCGGTGATATTCAAGAACAAAGCATTTCAGGTAAAACGTTATAATATATTTAAGCGTCATAGCAAAAGTAATAATAATTCCAAAAATTACAGACAATAAATAAATAGAAAAATCTGTAAAAGGAAAATCGGATGCTTGTGTAGATAGAAGATCTTTCAAATATATGTATTATAGATGAAAATATTATTATCTAATTACGTGTCAAAATTTGTATAAATTCCAAAAACGTTACCGAAAATTATTCAATAAAATACTTACAAGTCATAAACGGGTGCTTGTGTAGATAGGTAATATTTTAAAGCAATACATTCTAGGTTTAATAAATACTACATATTTATGTGTTTTGTCGAAATGTGTACATATTCTAAACATTATGGAAAAGGAATAAATAGAAAAATGGTAACAACAATTTGTGTAGATAAGTGATCTTTAAAACTAACACATTTCTGAAAACAAATGCTAACGTATTTATCGAAATTAGTAATATTTCCCAAATATTACGGAAAATGAGCTAATAGAAAAAATCTGAATGGAATAAAGTGCGCTTGTGTAGATTGATAATTTTTGACCGACGCATTTTCAGTATTTATAAACATAAGTTACTTTTGTACTTACATGAATACGTTTTCAGTACATTAACTGTTTCAGCAGTGTTTATTCCCAAATATAAGTAGCGTACTATCTATTACTCTTAGCAAAGGCAAAATAAATTATCGCTGAATTAGAAATTTATGATTTGGAAAGAATTCTATTCATATGAAAAAAACAAAAAAAAACAAAAACAAATAAGTTCTTATCCCTGTTGAAAAGAAATGTTTGCACAACAAAATCTCACATGAAATCATGGAAAAGTTTAAATTATAATATAATTTTAAAAGAGAAAAACATGCATTTTAATTTTAATTAGCTCTTTCATGGCGCTCTGGATGCCTTCTTGCCTTAATTTTCTATACAGCTCACGGGAAAAGTATTTCTCATGTGGAGGAGACTATTAGAAACTTGTTATTACTAATGTTCTGAAGGCGCTTTTAATTTAGTTTATTGTTTTCAATAACGCTCTGGGAGACTCCTTTGTTATATTTTATTTAACTGATCACTTAAAAAATAAGTGGTCAAAACATAGTTTGAATAGTGTTCGGGAATCCTCTAGAGTAGAGGGAGGAATCCTTCTAGAGTAGAGGGAGGAAACTTAGTAGTGCTCTGGAGACTTTCTTATATTTAGTGTTTCAGTAGCGCTTTGTAAGCTTTATGAGTTTTATATTTTGTCACTGCTCACTGAAAAATATGTTTTTCTCTAGGGAAACGGCTGCGAAAATAATTCTAACAATGCTCTCGAGGCCTCCTTAATTTTGATTAATGCTTTTAGTAGCGCTATGGAGGCCTCCTAAGCTTTATTTGTCTATGTGCTCACTTTAAAAATAAGTCCTCATCAAGACTGAGATTGAAATCTTGGCTCTATTAGGTGTTCTAAGGGCTTCTTTTTCTTAAAAGTGGTTCATAAACTTGGTTATAAGAAAAATGAGTTCAAGTATAATAAAAGCTAAAAAATGTTTTAAAAACATATTACGCAAACCTTTTTAAATTGCTTTGTTATTTATGACACCTATCAGCATTCTAAGACAAACTCTAGAGCAACGCATTATGAATAGAGAAGGACACTTGGAAAATTACATATGCTACACACAATAGTAAACAATTTCATAGATATAACATGCGCGTTCAATAATGCAGAAATCCACTTATAACATTTTAGATGGAGAAGACAAATGTGCTCAATACTCTGAATAGAGCTGGTATGTGTAATAATATACCTATACTTATGTTGTATAAAACATTGCTCAATAATATAGATGGAGGTGAAAAACATTGCTCAATAAGATAGATAGAGGTGAAAACTATTGCTCAATAATTTAGATAGAGGTGAAAAAAATTCATCAGCGGTGAAACAGAAACAGTAGGAAAATAGAAATACAAAGGAGAATTTGGAGTAAAGAAGAAAAGTGGAAAGACAGGCGCGTATATTTCATTGCGTATGCTTTTCTCTGTTATATTTTTTATTTTATGTCAGGGTAATATAAGTATTATTAAAATACGTTTTCATCCTATTATTAAAACAAAATTAAATGCAACATTTTACAGTCATTAATTTTTTTAAATTTTAAATGAAACAAATTAGTAAAATATGATCTTAAACATTGAGATCCAAGTTTCTCGAAATGTTCAGTGATAAACTTTCAAAATTAAAATTATAAACTTAAAAAATTAAGGTACAATTTTTAATTAGATAATTTGTCAGTTTAAAAGGAGCAGTTGTATAAACATTACAAAGTAAAATATAGAAAATTGATTTAAATTAATCTGAAATTAATTCGGATATATTTTATGCTGTGCACATTTTCTTGAACATTAATTTTAGTTTATTTAAAAACTATTTATCTAAATTATTAATAGATGCATTTTATTTGTTTAACGAAACACAATGTACATACATGTATGTGTACCATATTAATTTTATCAATATGTTTATTATTGTCAATTACAATTGTTGACAGTGAATAATTCTAACTTCATCAAAAGGAATTCAATATTTCTGTATTGAGACACCTGTCATATAACTCTACATTATCATATCAATTTTAGCTATTTTAGCTTATTAGTGGTAGCATTTACATATTAAGTTTTGAAGGGACATTGTTTTTATTTAATGTTTGAAGCATGACAGCAATTCAAAAATATTTATCGTGTAGAAAAGAGATAATCGTACTAAGACTATTGTACATTTTCCTTTTAATTTTACTAAACGATTTCGTTTAGAAACGTTTATTTCATTAAGGTGTTGTAAGATGATCGTTGCGTACATTAATTATAGTATGCTCACTTCGGTTGTATATTCTTGTTAGTAAAACCGATGAACGAAATATAGTATATATTTACTAGCATGTATTTAGTATAGGCTGCCATGCCGGGGTGGATTGACGTATGACGAAAGAATGTATAATAAATTATCCACATAAATGAGAACATTATATGGGGATGCTAGTTCTATTAAATCTCAGCACAACATGTCTCCAAATAAAGGCTATCATTCTTAAGCAGGTGGTTTAATATCAAAAGAACATATACTGCCCCTTTTTGTTCAACAAGTGACGAATATAATGTCTAGGAGAAAGGTAGGACAGTCACAGAGCAGATACTAGTGTAACTCCTACAAAACAGTGAACATCCTAGGAGAATGATACCACGCCAACATAACATATATTACACTACCTTTAAATTGAGCATTGCAATATTGCGATTGTATAGCTGTGTGTATACATATAGAAGTAATAAAAGAGTTCCGTATATAATTTCCATTAGTTTTATATATTCCTAAGAATATATTCCTCATACTCAAGATGCCAAGTAATTTTGCAACGAAAGAAATACATCTTTCTGCAAAAATCAGATAATAAAGTAATGTCTAATAATAACAATTAATTAATATAGGTATATAGGTTTGGCTACGTTTAGACCAAAAAGCCGATAAGATGTTGAGAAATGCCAGACCTGTGGTCTAGGGACGTGTTTATCAAACACTTAAATTGCCGAAAATTTTAGCGAAAATGAATAAAGTAAATTTGAGAGAACTGCAGACTCGATTAGATAGTAGGGTCGTGAATGTGGCAAAGATCTTCTTCCAGTGTATAACAGTGGCATGATATTTGATAAGCGTGATAATGTTTTTTATTGCAATGTTGGTAGCGGTGATATGGTGTGTAAGTAAACAGGTGCAAGGGCTTGACAGTAAGAAACGCCTCAAGGTTGCCTGCACCGATTGCGAGGATGGCCCTTGTAAAACTCACCTCAAGTCGGGGTTACCACAACCAGAGCAGATTCAGACTTCAAAGCCAGACAAGTGGAAGAAGCACTCTAGACACCAAGATCCAGGAGATGAACTAACGAAACAGATAACATTTACTTAGATTTTTTATGATTTCTTTTTCAGGAGAATCAACCAAGAGACTGCACCATATCAACTTTGACCCCAGATAAGACAACTAGCTGAAGTGAGATAATTAAAAATATATAATTATAAAAGGTGAATGACTATCCTTAGATAGACTGATTGCATATTTTTGCCAGAAAATGACCTGGAGTAACTGTATTAGAAAAAAAAACCCTTGCCCCCAGAAAGAACAATGGGGACATAATTTAAAAAAGGAGAACATATTGATAGACTGATGGAATCAACAGGGAGTGAATAATCGTTTTGTAGAAACCTTTTGATGAGCTTTAATTGAACTAAACATTTAACTCCAGATCCGACTAGTCAATGGTCCAAGTGTGAAAAAAACTAAGTAGTATTGATTAGAACTGAACTTTTGCTATCTAACCCTTTCTTGCATGGACCTATAAGAACTTTTGCATGATTAGTGTTAGTTGCATAAACTTTATTTCTTTTAACGGTGGGCAGATAGTCGAAGAAATACCCTGAACAAACTTGTTGACGTTGCCAAGCGATGACGTATCACTGGACGTTGTCTTTCGGCGACTAATAAGCTACAAGGCTGAATAAGGAGGAGTCAGAAACGAGTGAGACACGTACGGACGAGTTAAACTCAACCATTTCCTTTGGAAGATGGCTGAGTTTAGGGGGCGAATGTGATCCAACCACATGTGATGGTGAAAATTTACACCAATAGCGGTTAAAATAGAGTTAAGTAAGAGCTTTTTATTATATGAGACATCCCGGGGAATTGACAGTTGCTTTGCTGATTCCATTAATTTGGTTGATAATTCAAACCAAAATAAGGAAAAACAACTTCGGCTGAGCGGATTTGGTTATTGACAATAATATTTAATAATATTATTAGTTTGTGAAAGAACATATTGCATAGCGTATGGTAGAATTCACGATTGTTTTGTCTAACCATGAGAATCAGTTGATCTGAGGTCAATTCCAAGGCTGCGCCGTGTGGGAAACTTTTGATAGAAAATGACTAAATGAATGTGCACAAGTCATTTTACCAAATTGGCCAATCGGGGCGAATTTAATTTTGATGCTACGAACGCGGATTGGCTCAATGAAACCCCAGACCACGTTAGACTGATCCTGTTACCTCCCTACAAAAAAGTGTGCAAGTGCGAGTTTTAGAAGTTGAATAGAGTTGAGAGCAATTGTTGTAAGGATTTAAGTTTGAATCGCCACTCAACCTATACTTCCCTCACCCTGGTCAGTGACCGAAATAGAGAGGGAGAGAGAGAGAAAGAAAGAGAGAGAGAGAGAGAGAGAGAGAGAGAGAGAGAGAGAGAGAGAGAGAGAGAGAGAGAGAGAAATAAAAAAGCAACAATCGTGCGTCGTCCAGGATTTTTGGAGCAGACTCTTCACACCACTGTAAATTTCTGCACTGTTGAAAATAAAAAAAATAAAAATTGCATATTTTATTTTATTTAACTCTGCTGTATAATAGCAAATATTGTAGTCATGAGTTTATTTAATAATTAATCTTTATAAAAACAAGAATTTACGTTTGAAGTTTTATTTTATTTGTTGCCCACGGAATTCGTGCCTCAAATATCAAATGGACGCCATCTATTTGTGTTAATTTTTTCAGCAAGCAGAAAAAGAGCCGCAAACCTTATTCTGGTTCCAGAATGTGGCGTGCGGCACTCCTGCTTCCCAGGAGTTTTTGTTGTTGTTTGGGTTGTTTTTTTCCTACAACTATTTTTAATTATTTTATTTATTTTGTTCTTTAATCTACGGACCACTGGTGAATCAAGGAATAACAGGAATTGGGCATCAAACCCCGTCATCATATAGGCGCTAAAAGCCACGCTACTAAACTTCCTTGGGTGTTCCGAAATACAAAACACCAAAGACTACAATTGTGTACCGGGGAACACTTCGGAGTATTCACCTGTTGCATATGCTGCCGTTCCATTAGGATACGACTCCTGGATCTTCACCTGGTACAGTAGCCTGCACAACACTTTCCATAGACTATTAGTACCTTTTTATTAAATTATATAAAAAAGTACGTTTCGATCTTTTAAAATTGTTATTCATTCAGATATTTACAACAAATCCAGTCCGTCGTTCTGCCTGACTATGCCCATGACGTATATTCAGATTCCGAAATTCACGAATAAGTTATATGACCCATTCTTTTGTATATCATTAGAGGCACAATGGCATCGTTTCACGGTTCATTGCATGTTACTATATTTTACTTTCTAAAAGTTCAATATATGAGCGCCTACATCTAAGAACAATCACGTATGGCACAATCACGTTGACACACCGGTTCTTGTCAGATCACCGAAGTTAAACAATGTTGAGCCTGGCCAGTACCAAATGAGTGACAATTTTGGAAGGCTAGGCGCTGTATGTGCTTTCCGATTATCTCGGAATTGTTTCCAGACCTGAACCTACACTTACCACTGGTATTCAACAATGTCGACTCAGAAGAGGTCTGGCCTGAGATTGCGCAACTCTTGCCTCCAAAAGTTAAGACGCAGGCACGCTTACAGTTGGTATCCATAGTCTGTAAAGACTGAAGGAAGCCTATATAAAAATCTTAGCATATCTATATATCTATAAAAGTGAGCGTGTCTGTCTGTCTGTCTGTGTACATTTCCCTACGCAATAACTCTGTCAATTTTTAGTCTATGGACTCGAAATTTGAAATACCGGATACTGAGATTTGGGAAAATCGATGTGACGGGTATCAGCCAGAAATTTGGCTGTTAAGGGGTCAAATTTCAACGATTTGACCTTTAAGAACTCTACCAAACTCCTCCGACAATTTTGGGTCTAGACACTTGAAATTTTAGATATAGGTTCCTGGAACCTGGATCTAACTTAATAAAGTGATTTGAGCCCGAAACTATAAATTTTAAGGGGTCATAATAGGGGTCAAATTAAAAAGAATTGACTTTTTTTTTGTTTTGCTAAGCGTACACCTCAAAACACCCGGGCAAAGCCGGGCTTAAATGCTAGTATTTTATAAACAAAAATTATTTCCTAGAACTGTACGATTGTAGAACTTCGTTCAACTGATCACATCTTATTAGAACACAAATTTAAGGGGAATAACTTTCTGCTATCCACTTTCCCATAAATAGCACGATTCTGCCCAATTTTCATAAAAATCAATCTTTGATTATTGTCTTATATACAACCTTAGACAAATTAACTCAAGTAAAATTTATTCAATTAATAAACTTTCATATTGGTTGTATTATTGAAACAATAAACTTGATATAAGCTATTTCACAGATACTTGCGAACAATAAAACCATTATCCCGAGCAAAACAAACATTATCTCAGTGTTCCACGATTTCTTCTTTAACAAATTAAATTTATTTGTTTTGATACACACAACCATTATAAATATTCGATAAAAACTATTCAACATCTATTATCGCATAAACAAGATTCGTTGATTTCAAACAAAACTGATGTAAAATAACACATTGTAAGTAGCATTTTTAAGATTTCCCGATAATGGGGCATCTAAAAAAGTAAACACTGCTTTAATCCAGAAATATTTCCTTACACGCAATAAAGTTCATGTGAATTAATCTATATTGGATACTAGCAGTGAAACCCAGCATTGCCCCTGATTTAATAAAGATCAACGAATTTTCTACATTCTCAATATTCTTCTGTCGTAGAAAATCAATGAACTCGTCTATTTTTCAATCAAATCGACTAATTTCCTTTACTAAATGGGACCGAACGTTTGTGCTGAGAGGTAGTTGTATACTTTTAAAACTATTTTTATATAATGTTTTTATTCAAATTTAAAATACAAAATTGGTTCAAATGTGCGCTAAACAGGCTCATCATTTCTGAGCGTGCTCCTTTTATCCATGAGCCTGTTAATTTTATAGGCCGAGCCCTTCTCCTTGTATGATAATAAAACTTTAGGGATGAACTTGTGATATATGGCTACATATGTGTGTTCAGTTTTGCCAGGTTTCGAATCCAAAGTTCGGATGTGTCTAACTGATAAGCACAAATGGGGGCGAAACTCGAGTTTTGGACTTCCGGTTCGTTCACTGTCATGGCTCTTGTGGGCCGCGACTTTGTTTGGCTATGGAATTTAAATATATATATATATATATATATATATATATATATATATGTGTGTGTGTGTGTGTGTGTGTGTGTGTGTGTGTGTGTGTGTGTGTGTGTGTGATGTTTACTGCAAACTATATATATATATATATATATGATGTGTAGTAAACATGTAAATAAATATAAGAGGCCGTCTATCTCTTAAAGAGATTCTAGATTTTTACCACAAATTATACTATGGTCTGAAGACGTTTTTGTACAGTAATACATAGCGAAATCATATTTATGATATTTTATTTTACAAAGCTCAATATTGGTGCTGTGATGCATATTTTTTATGTTAATGAAATTAATATTTCCTCTTCGGTAATATTAGCCAAGGTTACATTTGTTTGCTTCATTTTTATTTTGTTTACAAAAACATATTAAACCATAGTGTAGTATGAATTCTGATATGATACGTATTTTTCCTTTCTGAAACCCTTAAAGACTGCTGCAAGTTTATTTTTCAATCTGCAGTTACCAAAGTGATAGATTTACCATCATGGGAAACTGACTCATGCACAATTTTGGCAGGATCTTTAATATTTACTAATTATATACTATATTTTCCTTTTTGGCTTTTCCCTATACATAATAAAAAGGTGCAGTTTCCCCCCTCTGAACCAAAACACCTAGGTTTACAATAACAAATTGTACATACATATTTATTAAGTTTACACTATTAGCCATTACCTTATTTAATATTTCTATAGAACGACAATTTAGACACATTAATTCGTAATATAAAACATAACGTTTATTCCTAAGAGTCCCAGCGTCATCATCTTCATAGCCTACAGAAGAAGTAGTTACAATTTCACCTGATATTACGTTGGTCGTCATATGATCTCATTCTTCACCGCGTATTTTTATATTTTCCTCGCTTTCCTGTGTCTACGCCGTCATTTGCTGCCTACTGAATTCATACCTATCGTATACTCTTACAACTTTTTATCTACAGAAATAATAATTTCTCCCGCGATCAAATCCAGTTCAGTTGATTGGCTAAGAAGTAGACAATCTAAAATTCTGCTAATCGATTCTTCCACCATTAAACGGACAGTTCGCCACTATGAAACGCGCCGCCAATTTTGTATGCAACCATTATTATTAAGTTTTATTTTTCTAATACAAGGAATTATTTCTATTTAAAATTCTTAACTTTTGGGTTATTTGTGAAAAAATAATTACTAAAAAAAGAAAATAATTTTTTTCATTGCAAACTTATAACTTAGATATACTTGTGAAAACAAAATTTTGTAACGAGTAACCACACCCAAAAGGCGAAAAATGAAACAATGGTTCTTGAGGAAACGAAAATGAAAAGTCTCTGATTTATTTTGGATTTTGAACCGGATGTTGATTATCTGCATAAGTACCGTGTTTGTATATATTTTTGCTTATTGGTGATTAAAGTTTATTTTTAAAATACAAGAAATTATTTTTTATTTAAAACTTTAAACTTTTTGGATTATTTGTTAAAAAATTACTTTAAAAGTAAAATATATTTTTTATTACAAAATCTTAACTTACTTGTTAAAAAGTTCGGGACGAACGTACACGAGTGAGGCCCCTATTGCTAAATTCGCATTTACTACAATGTTGTATGCAGCTCGTTGCATGAGGCGTTCCAATTCTGCTTTTATTTATTTTTTTTACACAGTCGTCACCACTTATCAAGGCCCGGAATCCACTCAGGGATAAGGGTTATTGCAAGTCTATTACGTTAGTGTGGAGATTTGATGAAGTGGTTATTTAAGGGGACGGTTATATCATATCGAAAAACAGTGAAATTTTATTTTCTTGAATAAAAACACTTATTCAACGAGCGCACGACTGTGTTTGTTTTAATAATTATTCTTATTAAAAATTAAACATTAAAACTTCAATTTGTCTTGAACTTTGCGATTTCCTAATTATTTTGTTATTATACGTTTTCTTTTGCCCGGATTTAACAAACAACCAAAATTAAAACAAACAAAATTGTTGTGTATGTACTTATGTTACCGTGAATACATTTTTATAGTTTAAGTGCCTACTCAAATATTTTAAGTGTTTCTAATTGTTTTTTATTAATGTTTTGAACTTGTGCCCATACACTTCTCACTTGGTCATATACATATTAAGGGTACTTAAAGGAGATACACCCCCCGCTAATAAATACAGTAGATAATACGGATTTCACATGTACATGCGAAATTACAGAACCAATGAGAATGGTTTGCACTTATTGATCCGTGCTGAAATAATAAAGTTATCATTTATAATGCCATTCTTAACATGAACACGGGAGGGTCTTGTGTACCTATCTGTACTTTAACCTAACAATTTAATAAAAACAGAAATTTAAATCTTTAATAAAACGTGAAAATACTATTAAAAAAATGCGAATCAATATGTGAACTTGCACCAATAAAAATCCAACTGTTTTTTTTCCATATGAGAAAAAACAGCGACGACATTGAAATGAAAACTCTGGTTGACAACCATCTTCATTCGGTGAAAGGGGGGTACACGTAAAGGTTTTTCTTTATTTTTGTTTATTTTTGTTTATCGCTACAAATGCTAATCTGAACTTGCGCCCATTTTCCTTTTAATAATTACCTATAACTATAATCCCCGGCAAGAAAAATCAACAAAATAATCCGAAAATGTATAAAAACAACACTAGCGTATAAAAACAACACTAGCGAATAAATACTGGGAACTCAAAGAAAGCGGACATTCGCCGGTAGTCGAATGGAAAATAATGAGACAAGCTACCACATGCAGACATTTAGACGACCCATGTAAATTATGCCTCCATGAAAAATTTTCTATCCTGTACTTTAAAGAACCTCAAAATCTATTAAATTGTAGGCGAGAAATAGCAAACAACTGTGTCTACAAAATAAAACTTACTCTAGGATAGCGATACAAAATAGATTTAAAACTAACAATAACAATAGAAAACAAACAAATAAATAAATTAAATAAACATGAATATACATAAACGATCACACACATATGTATACATATATATATGTGTATATATGTACATGTAAGTGTGTACACATAGGTATATTTATATATATTAAAAAAAAGGAGAACGTCTACCTAAAACCACTAACCTAGTTCTAAAACAGATTCTTTGTTTGATAAAATGCGTGCCCAATGGCTGATAGGAAGGGGCGCGGTGGATACTAGAAAGCTGATTGGCTAACTAGAAATCCTCAACATATATAAAAAACAGGAAGCAACCACAGAATTCGCGCATAAGCCTGACGAATCCCATAGTTGGATGAAACGCAGAATATTCAGTGTAGCTTAATCGCCATATATATTTTATAAATTACTAACTAGCTCTACCTACGTATTCAGCACTTTTGAAGTAAATACTTAAAGTTTACGCATAACTCTATACTTTCGTATATTAAATTTATGTGAATAATGAAGTCGTTATAAATATATATATATATATATATATATATATATATATATATATATATATATATATATTGAATTGAAAACTAAATATACGATTATGTGGCAAAATTTTATTGCCGGGAGATAGGTTTTTCTTAGAGCTTATTTATTGTATGAAAAAAGAAACCTTAATTAAAGACATATAAATCCTATTCATTTAAAAGCTAACCTACATCTAGTATTGGCTTACTTTACTTGTAAGAAGTTTTACGGATTCCTTACATTTTTTTACGTGATTTCTGTTTTAAAATATCTTATTCTATCGTAACACTCTATACACAAATATAACATCTCATCGTAGTATAAAGACGACATATATAAATAATTACACATAATAGTTAAGTAAAGATCATCATCCCATAAGAAAACCTAAAAAAAACTGGAGTATGTATGTATATATATATATATATATATATATATATATATATATATGTGTGTGTTTGTGTGCGTGTGTGTGTGCGTTTATATACTCCGTTTTATTTAGGTTTTCTTATGGGATGATCATCTTTACTTAACTGTTACGTGTGATTATGTTCATCCAGATATTCTTCATAATTTATACTTGAGCAATATTTCCGTAAATAGGTTAAAGTTAACACAAACATTTTATGTATATATTTATGTGTATATTTGTTGTTTAGATATATGTATGTATCTGCTAAAAAGTTTTGCAAGTTTTTAGTCTACAGACATGAAACTTAATATATAGTTTAATCGAACTTATGCGAAACTTTATATTTGGGTTTTAGCTACTAGGGAAAATCGGTGCAAAAGTGTGAAAATTAAAAAAAAATGATTTTGCCAGATGAAGGTCGAACGACGGAATTATAAATATGCACGTAACGTAATACAATTTGAACGTGTATTCCAGGTTTTCTTTTTAAGTTTTTCACAGATTATTCTATTTGTATTTTGTTACAACTTGGTCCTACAAGGGTTGCTTCCCACTATTCTTTAAATATTTTCTTTCTCTTACAAAAATTGTCCCTATCACAGCCGGTATAATGTTTAGTTCTTTCACAGACCACATCGTAATTAAATCCTTCTTTGTGTTCAGATATTTTGTTACTTTTATTTCAGAATTTAAATCTATGGACTTTTGGAACGGTTAATGAGCGGAGTCCTTTAGTGATGTTCTGTATTACAACGTCTGGTTTGATGGTGTTCTTTTTAGAAGCCACCTCTCAAGAAGATTTTGAATTCAGACATTATGTCGATTTGACTTTCAATCAGTGAGTGTCAAACCTGCTCTGAACATTTGCTTTTAGGACAGCGATTTTTAAAATTCGTTTGTGAGTAAGCTCCTTTTTTGACTGGCTACATTTTTTTTTCAGTTCATTTGGTGTCCTTTAAGTACTCCTGCTGATAATTTAATTCTTAAGAAATAACTTGTACATTTCAATTGACCCCTTTTTTGCTTTTTGGCGCCTTTTAACGTAAAATTGTCTGGGTCATTTTGACTTTGGCTTTTCTAATTTATAATAGATTCAATCAGCTTTCAATTTTTTTCACTCATTTTTTCTTCTTCTTCACTCAGTCGAGTTTTACATTTCTGCCATGTCTTTTTTACGCACATTTTATCTTTCTAATAATATTATTGCAATTCATTCCTGTTTCCTTGTACCTATTTGTGAATTAGTCCACGGATTTCTGCCTTTTAGATTACTTTGGAACATCATCCAATTTCGCGATTTCCTTAGAATTTACTTGTGCGAATGGAAATTTGACTAACTTTCTTGGATTCTGTATTTTTGGATCTTACTACCATTGGATACTTTACCCTTCACCAGACTACCCATTTACATAACATCACTTTTTTATTCACCCTATTCCCTCTGCTTCGTTTTTTGTTATCAAGTAAGATCTATGACTTACTTTAGTTTCATCATATACTTTTGCAAGCAAAATCCGATCCCGCATTTTGATAAATCCTACCCTCCGATGAGAAGGAAATCATTGCTGTAAAACTCCGCGGATTAAAACTATCCACTAATATAGTGTTTCCTTTTTAAATTTTAATAAGTTGTTAACTCTTTTTCAAAGTGTTTTAACGTGTTTTATTAACTACTTGTTCTTATTAAAGTTCTATCTCCTATTTGGATTTATCGAGCTTTTACATCTAGTTGAGATTACTTTATACATATTTATTCTTTAATATTTATAATATACTTTAGTTTTGCAATCCTGGATCATTCTGGTAAACTTAACTCTAATTCTTGTATATATATATATATATATATATATATATATATATATATATATATATATATAATTATAAAACTCACATGACCTTGTAACGATGTATGTAACCCACTTTCCGGTTTACGACATCCGGTTGTGCATGCGCGCATAAACATTAACCTATAACATCGAAAACAAATGAATACAAATCACTTATTTTGAAGATGTTGACCTGTGTACTAAAATATTAACGTTATTATTTCGAAATTATTATTTAACATGGGAAGAGTGGGGTTTAAAATAAACAAAAAACAAAAGAACAATTGAGACGCTGAAATATTCACATTATTATTTCGAAATTATTATTTAACATGGGAAGAGTGGGGTTTAAAAAAACTAAAACGTAATACAGAAATGAACGATGTAAAAAAATGCAGATATATCAAAATTTGAATTTAACTATAATAAGATTTATGTATCTGTTCAGCGCATATTTACCGATAAGTATAACAAACCACATATAATTCAGTAACTGTATTTTTTTTTCTCCAAAATAATCAATTATAATAAACAGAACGACTCATAGAAATCTATCTATATTCTTATCTCATTTTAATATACTTTCCTAGATTGTTTCGGTTATGGAAAAAAAAGCCTATTTTTTTACGTCATAAGTGTTACGCTCATACATGGATTCCATGTTAATATAACATACTGAACCAACGGATCACGGGTAGTCTAGTATATATATATATATATATATATATATATATATATATATATATATATATATATATATATATATAGCCCATTCGTCTAAAGGTTTTTTATTCGCTTTGATTAACTTCCGATTGACGTGTTGCCTACATATATATATATATATATATATATATATATGTGTGTATATATAGAGAGAGATAAGTAGATAGATAAATAGATACATAGATAGTAGAACCCTAGTATATATATATATATATACATATATATACATATATATATATATATATATATATATATATATATATATATATATATATATATATATATATGACAGCCGCTTTAAGAAATTCGTTTCTTATCGTTGAGTATTTCAGTTGAATTAAAGTCGGTCAATTATGCATAGATCATCGTATAACGATTAGATCACTCTCTGACTGACGTAAATGAACATTTAAAATTAAGATGTTTAAATCCAACGTTATTTCACGCGGTTAATGGTAGCCGTATGGATTAGGTCCCCGCTAATCGAGCCAGAGATATCTCGTGTTGCCGGGTTCAAATCGTTCGACTGGTATTAATCCTGGCACGCTGCACTGAAGATTCCCGAAAGGATGAAACAGTAGTGTCTGTAGGTATTTAATTATTATAGTAAAAAAATAATTATATATAAATATATATAACTATATATGAAGAGAGAGATAGTAGAACCCATATATATATATATATATATATATATATATATATATATACTAGCATTTCAGCCCGGCGTTGCCCGGGTGTTTGGATGTGTATGTTGAGCAAAAAAAAGTGGTAGTAGGAAGGCAGGCTCGACCCCATATCGCAAAGGAGGAAAAGAACGGTGTAAAACCTAACGTTTATGCTGTTACGACCACCGCCAAACCGGAAGCGACATTTTTTTAAAATTAAGGCTAGACAATCTAAAGGAGATGATAACTTTAAAAAATATCGGCGAAAAAGTGACCCCCCTGTAGAAAAGTACCTAATTGAAGGGGAAGATATTAATGTTTTTAGACAATTTTTCGATATTTGTCGTATGAAGGATCGAACTTCAAAACGATACTGATCTTGGTAAAATCCGTCGCCTTTATTGAAAGTTTAAGGCAGACGTGCAAACATACATACATACATACATTTATATATTGGTAACTACAAATGTTTGACCCAAACTGATGAGAGTCCTGCCGTATCTCTGAATACACTTTATGTAAAATTTCAAATATTTAGACCAGAAATTGTCTGAGTAATTTGTAAGAGACCGCAGAGTTTTTTTTTTAACTTTGACCCCTATTATGACCCCTTAAAATTTATTGTTTGGGGCTTAAATCAAGTTATTAAATGTGATCCATGTCCAAGGAATCTATATCTAAAATTTCAAGTGCGTAGACCTAAAATTGTCGGAGGGGTTTGGTAGAGTTCTCAAAGGTCAAATCGTTGAACTTTGACACCTTAATCGCCAAATTTCTGGCCCAAAACCGATCACATCGATTTCCCCAAATCTCAGTAACATGTATATCAAATTTCGAATGATCGTTATAACACTATCGTTTTCTTAAGAAAAAAGAAAAGTGTCAAAATATGATTGCCAAAAAATAAAAGCTATTGTAGTGGTAGGGCAGGTCGATTTTAGAACGCCGGTGAGGCAACGGTGATGGTAGTTAGTGTTTGACATAGAAATGACCTACACGAAATATCTTTTTCAAAATCGTTATCTTTGCTTGACGAAATGACTTTAAAAGTTGAAAAATGAAGCTATTAAAAGTTTTTCGATGAATTTTCAAGAACGTCCCGTCATCAAAACAATCCGTAATATAAAGAAAATGGAATCATTATTTAGAATATGTTTTTAACAACATTTTTAAATAAAATGAGTGAGGATAATGAATTAATAAAATAAATATTAAGTGTAAAGGCAAAATTATGTTTTTAAAATAATAACGACAAAAGCTCGCTTTTTCATTTCAGGAACTTTTTGGGGTTGGAAACATTTCAGATTTCACCGTCGCAAAACACGCTTTTATTAACATTGAAAATTAACGTTTGTTTATTATTTAATTTAAAAACATTACGATTTAGGCTTAATTATTTCGAAAGGAAAAACGAAAAATACTTATTTAAAATATATATTATTATATTTCAAGTGCCTGCAGTGAATTTAAACATATTTGTTTTATCTTTTTTAATTTGTTTTTCTATTAGGTTGGTGCAAAAGTAATGGCATTTCCTGACGTTTAAACGAACGTAAAAAGCATTATTTTTGCACAAACATAATATTTCACATCAAATTCTGCTTGAAATTTTTATTAAAATATGGTAATACTTCAGTTTTATATTAAAAAAAAATAATAATCCATACAATTTTATTCTACTCATTCTTTACGAAACATAACCACATAAATTTTCACGTTTTTTACTTAAAAAATACTTTGCAGAAAATTAGGTTAAAATTTTATTTCATGTATATTTAGGGAGAAATTGTTTTGCAGCAGTATTTTTTTTTCTAAAATTATAGTTTTTAAATCAGATATACCACAAAGATTAATATGAGTAAATAAGGAAACTACTTTATAGGTTTTTCGTTATTTGTGCATCTATGTTATAATGCTAAAATAACTTTGTTATTTAGAAAGCCATTCTTAACATGGGCAGGATAGGATGTTGTGTTGTAACTATTCTGTACTTTCACCTTAGAATTTTAATAAACAAAAAATTCATAAAAATTAAATTTAACTTGAAAATACTATTAAAAATACCATCGATGCACAATCACTGATCTTTCAAACTTTAAACACTAAACACTCGTTTAAAATGGCACAACTACAGCAAGAATGAATCTCTTTATGGATTAATTCATGTTATCGAACGAGGAGCTAAAGTCTGCTAAAAATGTCTAAACTAAACACTACTATGCCTCTGATTTGGTTTGACCCTCTCTCTTCAATACATCTTATTCAACTCTACAAAGTTTTTCATTATTTCTTATAACTAGCACTCTCTTTTACATATGAAACTGGAAGGTAGCCTATAGCAGTTTCGTTCAGTTATAATCCATTTATTTATTTTACTTTTCAAATTATAATGTCAGTAAAAGCACGACGTTCAGTTTTAACCCGGGGTTTAAAAAAAAAATGCTGGTCCACCTTGTCATTTGGATGAAACAACATCCCAAACTTCACGACAAGTCATCCAGTTTAGTTATTTCTTCAGAAACAGTTATCCCCACTTAAGAAATAGTGAGATTTCTATGTTGCTAAGGAATTAATTAGTATTTGGCAAGCAGTTAATCTGCAATTGCCCTTGTGAGGGGAACGTTATATAGGACAGACGGTCCAATATATTTTGCTATAAGAGGACCAAACAGATTGACACGAAATCTCTTGCAACAACCAAAGTGAAAAGAATGAAGGAACTGATAGACAGATTGTTTGATATATTTTTTGTAGCTGTTTTGAGATGTGGTGACTTTGCAGTAAAATGCAAGACAGAAAATTGTCAAAAAGGCACATAGTGTGCACTTGTCCTCCTAACAAGGAGGTAAAATTAATTCTATAGATTCATCTGCAATTATGTTCCTTTTTTGTGGAAAATAAAATGATATATTGGTATTCATTATGTAATCTGGCTCTATTATTAAACATTCAAATTTTGCAATTTTCAAGTTCCATTAGAAGAACTGGCATTGGGACATTTTTTAAATTAATTGATGGAACAACAAAAAGCCCAACAACATTTACTGGCCCTTTAGGAAAACTTTGTATCAATAGCTATCAATATTTGCCTCAAGTAGAATAAAAAAAAAACTTAGTGTCCCTCCCGATCGTCATTATCTGTCAGCAAAAACAACAACAACAACAACAACAACATAATTTAAGTGTGAAGACTATAGGCTAATTTTTTAGTATGCTGTTGCCATTTCATGAGCAGAAGTTAACCTAAGATATTCAGCTTAGAAAATTAGGCACTTGAATCAAGCATGATGGCTAACATAAGCCACAAGATTAATGTATTTATGGATTTTAGATGTATATCCTCAAACACTATGATAAATTAAACATTCTGATCAAATTTATCATCCAAGTGTATGCAGTTACTTGGTTTGAGATCAAAACCGACAATATTTTTTTTTAACCAACAACAGTATATTTTAATATGGTTCCGAGAAGAAAACAGTTTACTGAAATTCAAAAAGCTGTTTTAAACAGTTCAAAATATAGTGCTTTTACACTACTTCCGGAAAATATCATAATATCGATGATAAACTCAGATGACTTGGGTGTGAGAAAAAAGGGCATTCAACTGATTTTGTCCATTAGGTAAATAAATATTTATCCATTAAATATTATTAGTTTTCTCAATTTACCCAAACAATAGTCAGTTTTATTATACATCACAACATTTTTTAAAAAGTGTTTTCAAATAATTTTTTTTTTTTTGTGTTTTTTTTTTTCATAAATAGTGAACAACTTTTTTTTATTACATTTTCACCCCAAACAAGGCACATTGCCACTTTGGTGTAGGGAGCTACTATAAGGGGCAACAACTACTGGGGTACTATGTAGGGATTTGGGCAGCAAGATGTTGGTTCACGTTGCACTTGAACTTCTGCACGTCAGTACAATTGGGGAAGCAGGGACCTGGAATGGAATTCCAAAGTCTAGCGGTTCTGGGGAAGAAACTACTGGAGTAGAAAGATCTTTTACATCTAGGGATCTCTACAGTGCGGGGTGGGATTTTCAAGCCTGTCGGGTCTGTCGAGGGTGTTCACGTCGTGGGGGCACAAGTGCTTGCAGTTCGTCAGAGCAATGACCATTCAAATACTTGTAGAACAGGCAGAGGGATGCAACGTTTCGTCGACGGGACAGAGGCTGAAGCTTAGATACAAGTTCAGGGCCTATCAGGTTTGCGACTCTCTTTTGAACCTTGTCAAGTAGCGAGAGACTGCAAAAAATATTACTGTTATCAATTTTGCAGCTACGCACTGGTAAAATTTGATTGATTTTTCTCAAAAAGTTGTATATGGACAGGAAGCAAGACAGACACATTATTACAAAGTCATCGTGCCAGCAAATTAGACCTTCAGTTTCCTCGAAAGGAAAGTATACAGAACAATTTAGTTCTATTATAACAGTTTATATTATTGCGTTTAATAAAAAAAATAAATACCTGGTTCCGGAACTTGTATCAAGTTGTTATATTGTGTAATACATCTCCGCATATCTTTTTGAATTGTGAAATTTTAAAAGCTTAGTTGCTAATTAGCTTTTTTACAAAAAAAGTTGAGATATTTTGCTAGTTATGATTTATAATTAAAATTATAATTAATGTATTAATTTTTCTTTCAATATATTCTATATAAATATATACATTTTAATTGAGTTTTTTATAAAACTAGTGAAATTTCAAAGTCAGTGTTGTGAAAAATGCTGTGAAAATGAAGGATTTCTCAGCATTTTTCTACACGATTTTTAAAATTAAATGCTCAATTTTCTGTTCAAGATAGGAATCTAATTTTTGGTATCTGTTCTGATCACATCAAATCGCAACTATTATCACCAGTGCCATGTTAATTTTCTGAAAAAATTTGCAAATCAACCGGCCCTATTGTAGTAGTACTTTGGAGATTTCCTTTGTTTTATTTGTGTTGTTTTAGTTTTATTTCGCTATGTTATTATATACGACGATCGCTACAGAAGAAAATACTATTATTTTTAAACTCAAAAACATGAAAAGCTACTGCGGGACTTTTTGGCTTCAAAATTTATTTTTATACATAGTCAACACCATGCACATCTATATGGAATTCAATTGTATACGTTTACTTCTGACGCACGTCATTGGAAGGGGTATTTCTTAGAATTCGGCATTTAGAAACAAAAGGGTAATATATCATTTTTATATGCTGTTTCTAATATTGTATAATACGTAAATTACATACTTTCACAGACTTTTAAACAAAAATGTGAGCATTAAGTCGACCACAAACATGTATAAACAAAAAAGTACATATATTAATTGGTGTCCTAAAGATTAATACGTAAAACTTAAAACAGTTTAAATTAAATTCTTATAAAAGTGTGTAGACTAGTTTTAAGAAAAAATTAGCTCTTTTCATTTCAATAGAAATATCAATACACGTGTAATTTTTCCAGTACATTTCAAACATAGCATTTCTACATTCACAAACACATTATGTTTTTTTAATTGGCCACATATATCCTGAAACTAATATATGTATTTTTGTTAATATGTGTATTTAAAAAAATAATATCCAAGAAAACAGTGAAAATGCTACTTTAAGTGTATTTTATCTGAGTTATACTCCCAACATTATAGGAATACTATTATGTGGTTTAGCGTTTTGAACATTAATACACATCGGTATTCATTAATTCTTATGCATTGAACGTTTGCGTTGATGATGTTGAAAAATCATATATGAATATATTATTGACTGAATGTCTCTTATTTCCCGTGACATTAAATAAAAATTGTGTACATTGTTTAACCATACACGCACGATTGATCAATAATAATAATAATAATAATAATAATAATAATAATAATAATAATAATAATAATAATAATAATAATAACAATGATAATACAAATAATAATACAAATAATAATAATAACAATAATAATAATACAAGAATAATAATAATAATACAAATAATAATAATAATACAAATAATAATAATACAAATAATAATAATAATGATGCTGCTGCTGCTGCTGCTGCTGCTGATGATGATGATGATGATGATAACAACACCAACAACAACGGTTTCATCATTTGAATTTATACAAAGGACAGAAACAAGGATTCTTCGACAAGTATATCTTATGTGTTGGATCTGTTCATATTTATTGACGTATAAATATGTTTAAATCTGTGCAGTAGTCGTGATCGTCGAGGATACTTGGCGTTTGTATCAGTTTTGGGTAGAAAGAGATATGAGTATTGTTTGACAATCTTTATAGAGCTTGTGTCTCGATAAAAATACTGGTTGATTGCGACAATAAACACAGCGTCAGTGGTAAGGAAATACCGGTTTTACGACCAGCAGGGCAAACCAAGTTCTAAGGGGAGGTGAAGCTCTATTTAGCCTTGAGTGGTAGTCATCTAGAAATGGTGTCTTTATAAAAATACAGATGAAGAAATCTCAACAAATACAAATCATTCTTATGATTAATATAAATACAAATGAAATAATCTGGAGACGACTGCACCTTGCGTGCTGGATTCCGAACCCTCCGAATCAGAAGTTCAAACAGGCAGCTCTTCGAATTTGCCTGCGTCAAAGAAATTCAATTATTATACTGGTAAGAAATCGGCGAAGATCTGTTAATGTGAAAAGAAAGTGAAAGAGGAAAGAGTACATACTAAAGTTAGAATGTAAACTGAGAGCGGAATTGGATGATCATACGAGGAATTGGAAAGGTTACACTGATGTACTTTGAAGAATCGGAGTATGTTTGAAATTACGGAAAATAAGCTGATAACGCAGATAAAAATAATACATAGAAAAGGATCGCTTACGCGATTTGAAATAAAATGTATCAAAAGGAGGATAGTAAACAATCAATCGCACATGGGAACCCGTAGCGATCTTTCACATGAATCCTTGAGAAACTTGCTGCTTCTCTGGATGATAGTTTTTGATTGTGCTAGATACTATATTGGTTTGTAGTGGGAGGAACTATTTTAATAATATTATATCCCGCTAAAGGGGCAGATGTTTAAAATTATAGACAAATTGCCCGTTTGAACTTACTTTTATAAATACTGACAAGAATAATTAGTTCAAAAGTATATGAACATCTTGAAGTATCTCTACCAGTTAAAGAAAAAGGCGGGAGGAAAATGTTTAGGAATAAAATACTAACTATTGATTAGTAAATGTACTAAGAGAGACAAAATGGGATACCAACTGAGAATAATGGACGGAAGATCGACCACATGGACGATCTCAAATTGTTTGGAAAAACAGAAAAGGAAACTGACTTTCTGGTTCAAACTTTACAGCAATGGAGTGAATATATAAATATGGACTTTTGAATTTCCAAATGTACAGCAGTAAGTCTTAAACGATTGAAGAGAGGAGCAATTGCCAAATAATAAACGACGAAGAGATTCTGATGTGGAAAGTTACAAGTACTTAGAGGGTTCTTGAACTTGCTTTGTAATGAAAATGAATAGAAGACGAAGGAGGTGTATACGAAGATGAACAAACTACTCGTAAAATCTACACTGAATTTGTAGAAACAGGTTCTCTTTAATCAATTTATGGGCGGTTGCTAAAATTCGATACAGCGCAGCCTTTTAGTGATAGACACAGGAAGAAATTTAAGAAAGCTGAACAGAGACACTTCACCCAAATCCTAATGTGCTTGGGCTGGATATCACAGAGAAGAAAGGAGAAAGAGTGCTGCTTGCAATTAAAGAATGCGTCGGTGGAAGCTGAGAAGTGTTCATCGCTACTTGGCTAACAGCCATTCAGTGTTACTCACAGCAGTGGCGAAAGGAGAAGAGCTAGATAAAGATTCATTGGAAGATAAGCAGAAGTACAAGGAATGGATCGAAGCAGAAACGTTGACTGAGTTGGTAAAACTGAAATTTCATGGCCAGTTTCAGCGAGATACTAATGCACCACAATGTCAGGATATGTTGAATTTTCTATTTAAAGGAAGAGGCATTAACAACAAATGCATTAAATAAAAACATCTATGGGAAGGACAATTCGCATAAGTGCAAGTTTTTTGTTATGTCACACATTGTCAGTGCATGTTCTGTACTTGATACAAAAAGAGTAGACACGTCGCCATAATAAAGTTTGTATAAATTGGCGTGGAGTTTGTGCAAAGAGTTTGGACTCCAAGTGACGTACAAATTGTACCAACATCACTCAGAAGGCGTAGTGGAAAATTAAGACGTTTAAATAAGTTGGAATTTCGTATTCAGTGTACCTGGAAATAACTCTCAGGAAACCGTATACTGCAGTTGTATAAAAAGGCCAATACCTGCCAAATTATTGATGTGGCTTGCTCAAACGACATCATCTTAACAGACAGGAAGAATGAGAAACTACGGAACCATCAGAAACTGAGGGTTGAGATTGCTAAGTTGTGAAATAAGAAAACTTCCATCGGGCGAATAATCATAGGTGCGCTTGGCTATATTCCTGATAATTTTATAAAACAGCTAAATTCCTTAAGAATCAGATACAACATAACTATACTCCAGAAGTCAGTTCTGCCTGGCTTAGCAAACATCTTACGTCAGGTGCATTCATTCTATTAAACTATTTGACTAGCCTCACAAGCTTTATTATAAGATCCTGTACTTGATGGGGAAAAACGGTGTAAAACATCACAACACTCTGAAGTTAATGGAATAATAATATTCATAATAATATAATTAAATAATATATATAATATGAATCTAAATATATATATAATATAATTAATAATAATAATAATAATAATAATAATAATAATAATAATAATAATAATAATAATAATACGCAATTAAAGATCGGGGTGTCCTGAACGGCAGGTGCATCCTCGGTTGTCAGCATGAGAGACTCGGTTGTCATCCTGTGAACGTTGGCTCCTCTTCTAATTTAAGAAACAATAAAACCGATACAGAACACGCAAGTATCCCCTCTAATTTCAGTTACCAAAACAAGACATAAAACATAGGAGAACCAATGTAATAACCGGCCCCAAAACCGAAAGAGATAAATGGACAAAAAAGAGAGTAGACTGGTAATGGAATGCTATTACAAAAGTCAGCCCAACGACACAGGATATTGCAAACTAATAAAAACGTTATGGGACATGCCCAGTGACTATCATAAATCAGAACAAAGAATTTCAGACCAAGCGAAACTTAAGTCTGAAGAAAAGCTGGTTTTCAAATCTAGAACAAAAAAAGATAAATGATGGAACGGATGAAAAAACGCTCTTCATAGGAACTATGGAGGCAAAATAGCTGTAAATCTTGAATACAAGAAGCATGGAAACCGAAACCTATAAAACAACAACTATTAGCTGTAATAGAAAACATCAAGAAACTTATGGACGTGGAAAGAACAAAGCTTCCATTTTTAAGAAACCAACAAGGAAAAACTAAAAATAGAAACAGAGAAGGTGAACAAACTCCTCTTATACATCCCAACAGAGAACACTACAGACCTAAAAAATTAATACATGCAAGGACAAAGACAGTTAAAAGAAGACCGAGAAAGAAAACGGACAAAAAAAAAAAGATGGATTGGAATTGAGACTAAAAATTCAGATCAGAAATATAAATAAAGAAACCAAAGCGATAAACAAGTCTGAAGAAGTAGAAATGCGACCAGTGGGGAGAGGCTCAACAAGAACAGGAAGAAATGAAGGCAAAAAAACAGAAAAAAAAACGAGATTAAGACGATACCGATACAAATCTGAACAGTGTAAGCAAAACAGGACCTTTCAAAATAACGAATGCCAATTCTTGTAAAATGTAAATGGAGAAAAAACAAAAAGAGAACAACCGGACCCGACGGAAACAAAACGCTACTAGAGCAAGATATTGAAAGAACGAATATATCATAACAATAAAGCAGATGGTTTGAAGGAATGAACGAAGAGGCAGAGCAAATCTGAGAGGAAACAAAGAATGAAATCAGCAAGGAAACCCTCAAGACAACCCTATGAAAATTGCTTAACTGAAGAGCACCAGGTCATCACGGAATACACGCCTATTTGTTAAAAAGATTTACGACACTACATGAAATGTTAGTTGAGCAACTGAAACGCTGCATCCAGGAAGCACATGCACCAGAATGGATGACCAAATATAAAACCACACTGGTGTAAAAAGACACAGAAAAAGGACCATCCCCGGCAACTACATACCAATAATGTGTTTACTTACAATGTGGAAAATACTTACTGTCCAACTGAAAGAACAACTTTACAAATTTCTTCATAACCGTGGACTACTTCCAGAGGAAAAAAAGCCAAAAAAAGGAAAAAGAGGAACACAGGAGCTATTATGCATAGACCAATGGATTCTGAAGGAGGTCGAAAATAGAAAAAAAGAACCTAGCCCTGGCATTGATAGACTACAAGAAAGCATTTGATATAATCTCGCAAGCATGCATACTATAATGCCTAAGAATGTACAATGCAATGGAAACACGGAGTCTTGAACTGGCAACTGATGGACAATAGACAACTGAAATCAAAAGACAAAGAGGGATCTTCCATTACTGTTCATTATAGCCATGCTACCTCTGAAAAATAGCCTAAGAAAATGACAAGCCGGATACAAGTTTACTAAAATAGAAGAAAAAATGAACCACCTAATGCACATCATCATGATGATGATGATCATCATCATCATGACGGGCTCCTCGCCCGGACCAATGTTACTCTTCCTCTCCAGAGTTTCCTGTCTTCCATCAGTTGCCTCAGATATCCAGGTTCACAGTTGGCGTCGTGTGCTATTTGTTGGATGTACGTGGATCTAGGTCGTCCACTGCTTGCGCGTCCGTGTCCATAGCAATACATCACTCACCAATTCATGCTTGGTCCTCAGACAATGATCAGCAAATCGTAGGCGTCTTTCTCTGATGGTATTAGATATGGCAGGTAGATTGCCATAAAGTTGCTGTTTCGTGGGATGATTTTGCCAAGATATATTTAATATTGTTCTTAGCATACAGGTGTATGTGTCGTCTAGTTTTCTTTCCAATCTTTTGGTGAGTGTCCAGGTTGTAGCAGCGTAAATAAGAACATACTATACCACTGCCCTGAAGAACTGCCTTTTCAGTTTGTCAGCCAGTCTCGAAGTCCATACTGGATGTGGCCCATCCAATGCGGTCCATGCTTTTGAGATGCGAATTCCAATATCTATGTGGAAACTATGTTGCTGCCCAGATACGTAAACTCAGCGACATCTTTCAGTGTTGATCCAACCAAAGCCCTGATCTCTCCCTTCATATTGAAAATCATAAACGTTGTCTTATCCGCATTTATGTTGAGACCAATGTCATTTGCAGACTTTTCTAGCTTACGTAACAATGTTTGCGCATCAGCAGTATTGTTCGCGAACAAAGCAATATCATCTGCGTAATCTGCATCAGTTATGTGTGCTGACTGATGACGTCTGTTTCTGAATTCATTTAGGGTGAAGCCTAGCATGTTGTGTATATCAACAGAGGTGCGAAGTACAAAGTCAAGACAGACAATGAAAAGAAAACGGGCAAGAGTATCTCCTTGTATAACCCCAGTGCGGATGTCCAAAAATTCAGTGTCACCATCTGTGGACCTGGCCATTGCTCGAGTGTGCTCATATAGTATCATGACAGCACTCATGACTTAATTTGGAATGAATCATTAAGAGATGAACGATCAGGTTCAACTAGTCTAATTGAGCAATTACTGCGATTCGCCTGTAGACGTAGCTCACACAGGTGATATTATCCGAGCTATCGAAAGATTCAATATGATTCTAAATCAAACCAGAATTCGATACCGCATCGACCGCCACATGGGTAACCAAGGGTCGCTACTTGGTGTGCCGGCACTGACCACAGCTATCGACAAGTTTACTACAGCACCAAAACCTAAGCTAGCAAAATGTTGACATACCATCAAAATATCCACCTTTAATGTACGGACAATTCAACCCACATCTCAAATATCAGAACTTGTTGCTTCATCCAAAGAACACGATATCGATATTGTGTGTATTCAAGAGCACCGTCTCTTCCAGAACGACATGGACATAAAGTACCATGAAATTGGTAACAGCTGGACACTAGTATCAACGTCAGCATGGAAAAAAATTACAAATAGTACCATTGGGTGAGTAGGACTTCTGCTTAGCCCTCGAGCATTGAAATCATTGAAACGTGTTGAGAAGATAACACAAAGGACAATTCTTGCTACCTTCAGTGGTAATCCTGCTACTACTGTTATTTGTTGCTACAGCCCTACCAACGTCAGTGACAAGCAAGAGATCCTGAATTTCTACGATGAACTGTCAGCAATAGTGCGCGCAATCCCCAAACATAATTTATTGGTTATCGGGGGTGACATAAATGCACATATAGGACGGGAATACACGCATAAGTTCTCTTTCCATGATGGAACAAGTCTATTAACTTTTCTCCTTGAAAGCAACCTACAATGCATGAATACTTGTTTTCAGAAAAGACCCGGTAAGCTCTGGACCCACCAATCCCCAAATGGAGACAAGACACAACTGGACTATCTTTTTATGAATAAGAAATGGATCAATGGCTGTCATAACTGTGAAGCTTATAGAAGGTTCTCTGGTGTGTCTACTGATCATAGGATTGTAACCTCTAAGTTGAAGTTATGCCTACGAGCGAACAAAACTAAAAAAAAATCATCTACACAGCCCCACAACAGATCAAACGGAGATTCATCTTCGAACTGCGAAACAGATTTTATGTTTTACAAGTACAAGAGCGTGAACCAACTGTTGATACCACCCATGAAAACTTCGTTAGATCGCACCAAGAAGCAGCAAAGAAGTGTATACCTCTGAACCCCAAGGTAAAGCGGAAAGTACCGTGGGAAAATGATAAAATAATATTAAAACGAGAAAAGTTAAAAAAACAGAATAAAAAATCAACATAAATACTCCACTCGACAGAATACAAAATTAAGGAAACAGGCGCTTCAAGAGCATAACATGATGTACCTATCAGAACAACAGAAGTATGTTCAAGAACAAATTGATCGAATCCAGAACGCAGCAGATAACAAACAATCCTATCTGGCTTGGCAAGTAGTAAATGAGATATCTGGGCGCAAACGACTTGCCAAAGCTAAGTTAAAGGCAAACACTCCGGAAAATGCATGTTCGAAATGGAAAGCACATTTTGAAAAGCTACTCGCAAACCAACCAGAAGTGACCGATCAACCAATTCAGCCGATTCTTGTACAGGAACTCGATATTGAGAAGAATGATTTTACAATGACATACTTCTTAATTTATGCAATTCTGTATATCATAAAAAATATTATTATTATATGGAGGGAATGATGCATACTTCCCTTCTCCATGAAGGGTGATCTAAGCATACCAAGCAACTACAGGGGAATAACACTCACTCCAATTGCGGCAAAAATATACAATTCCATGCTTCTCAACCGTATCCAACCAAAGATTGAAGAAGTGCTCAGGAAGAACCAAAATATATTTAGAAATAATCGCTCTACTACTAGTCAAATACTTCCTGTTACGAGACTGAGTGTAGGAGTCAAAACAAAAAAAAAAACATTGAGGCAGTCATGATCTTTGTAGATTTCTCCAAAGCATTCGACTCTGTACAAAGACAAAAAATGGCCAGAATATTAAAAGCATATGACATTCCAAATGATGTCAATGCACATGGATGACTTGAAACTGTTTGCAAAAACAAAGGCAGAACTAGAAACACTAATAAAACCGACCGTAATCTTTAGCCAAGATATCTAAATGGAATTCAGTATGGAAAATACGCACTGCTGACAATTAGGAATGGAAAACTAGAAGCAACAGAAAGTATAGTACTGCCCAACTATACAGAAATAAGGGCACTAGGTCAATGCAACGAAAATGAAAGAGAAAATAGAAAGGGAATACAAGAAAAATTCCTCGAAGAGAAACTAAATAGTCGAAACCTAATTAAAGGAATAAACAGGTGGGCAGTGTAACTAATACGTTACTCTGGACGGTTTATAAGCTGGACGAAAGAAGGACTAAGGATTTTCGACCAGAAGACCATGAAACACAAGACAATGCACAATGCACTACACCCAAAGGATGATACTAACCGTTACTGTGTATGTGAAAAGGGAAGACTGAGGAAGTGGAAGGATTTTAAAAATATAGATGCAGAGCACTGAAAGAATAATTAGTGCAACAAGCGACAGGAAAGAAACAAACTAGATGAAAACAGAGATGAGGAATAAGACAAGGAAAAAATGGGAAGAGAAACAGCTACATCGATGATTCATAGGGAGGACAAAAGAAAAGGCTAACAAAAACACTTGGAAATAGAAAAAAAGAAAGCGTAACAGAGAAACTGAATCACTACTATCAGCTGCACAAGATTATGCAATTAGAACGAACCACACCAAATCAATAAACCACATGTGTGAATGCAGCAAAATAGGCCCCCTACATCAAAAATATAAAAATAGACTGATGACGTGGGTAAGGCAGTACATTGGCAATTATGCAGACAATTGCGTTGTCAGCACATAGACAAATGGTACTGACATCAGTACTGGTAAATGAATGTCATAAGAACCTATAGAACATGGATTTAAAAAATGGATAAAAGCATGCAAGCAATAAAACCGAATGCTATAACAGTTTGCAAGAATGAAAAGTCCTGCCAGATTTTAGATTTTCCAGACGACCACCGAGTAAAGGTCAAGGATATTGAAAAATCAAATACAAGAAACTGACCAGAGAGATCAAAAGGATCTGGAAAATGAAGAAAATAAAGATGACACCACTAATAGTAGGAAAGACACAGACGATACAGAAAATCTTTGAAAAAAATGGAAGAGAATAGAATCAGAGGCATGTCAGAGAATATACAACGACTTTCAATGATGAAAGTTTCAGAAATATTAAATAACATGCTTGAGTGTGGAGAGTAAGACATAACACAAAGTACACACAAACTGGACACAGTAATGGCTACAGATGCAAAACGCAAAGGGTCATCACACTGTATTTATTTAAGTAGTTAACTTAAACTTATACGATTATTTTCCAAGAGTATTCTTGAATGATGGTCTGCATGGAAACAATTAAGTTATAATAACATGATGAAGATATAAGGGTTTGGTTCAGAGAAAAATATTTTTCTCAACTCGAAGCATCATCGAGATTTATTCTAGTAAAAAAAAAAAAAAAGTAAAGGGAAACAAGAATAAAAAAACGGGAGAAAAAGACATAAATGTGAAACAAATATAAAAAGAGTGAATAACTGATAGTCATAAAGTCTCTGTATGCATCGAGTTCGTTTACTAATGAACCTTCTACTTATTCGAATATATCATTCGCTTCTTAACCGGCATTGTCAACGTGTCAGTCAAGTTAAGTAATAACTACTATATGCTACAAGCATGCGACACATAAAATTTCACCGTATACAGTTGCGAAAGTAGTAAAAACCCTAAAATAAATTCACAAATGCAGTATTCTGGGTTGGAATTAAAGCAGAGAAGCGGCCCGAACTGACAACGTGTAAAAATCACGTTTACGTTTGTGGCCAACGAAATGTCTTTCATCGCAATAACGTCAGGTTTTCAAATCTATGGCTGCGTTCAGGTGAATAACCCGATGAACGTATTTTGGCAGATATGTACTCTTGCTTCTATAAACTGCGCCTTTCATAAGAAAATATTCTACACCCCCATATATATATATATATATATATATATATATATATATATATATATATATATATATGATAGCTGTTAGTACCCGCTTTTAAAGCCGGCTCAAAGTTTCGGATTTCTATCGAGATGAGCGATCATAAACAGGTTAAAACAGGATTTTAATTATAATTCTGTAGTTGTTTTAGGCTGTGATTTATATATATAGCAGATTAAATTACAATCTATTTTTGGAAATTGGAAATTGACAGATTAATTAATGAATTTTATATTCATGAATTAATATTTAATAGGAAAAATATATTTACTTTTATCGACAGAGTTCATGTAAATATATTTATTAAAAACTCTAAAATAAAAAGAAATACTATCCAAAACCACTTATCTTTAGTATTATTGTTGGTCCCCTGAGAAAAGGAGGGCGGATCTATAAATTCACCTTTGTCCGTTCGTCCGTTCGTATGTCCGCTCTTTTCTCAATAACTACGCTTTGGAATTTTTAGAAATTTTGCACAAACATTAAACATATGAGAAAAAAGTAACAGAACGGTGCGCCTTTCTGGTTAAATGGTTAAAATTAAAACTTTTGTGCTTATTAAAAAAAAATTGTTGCCTTGGATTTTAATTAATTCCTTTTCGATTTTCTAATGAAGTGATCATCTTAAGTTTACAATTACGTGTAATTATATTCATGCAGATATTTTACAAAGTTTGTACTTGCGTAATATTTGGTTAAAAAGTAATAGTAAACACAAATATCTATTTATATATATTTATGTATGCATGTACATATTTGATTACAAAAAATGCCTACAAAACTCATCTGTTACTTTTTAATCCATTCTCGCTTGCGGCGCCCGCGTCATTTTTGTGAACACTTTTTGAATCATTACTATATATTGGGCCACATATAATATAACATAATAATTAAAAGTGTAATTCTCTGTCTATGTGTGTATGTGTGTGTGTGTGTGTGTGTACATTTCCCTACCGAATTACTCTTTTAATTGTCGGTCTAAAGACTCGAGATTTGACATATGCGGTATTGAGATTTGAGAAAATCCTTTTAATCGGTATTCGGTCAGTAATTTGGCTGTCAAGGTATCAAAGTTCAACGATTTGGCCTTTGAAAACTTTATCAAACTTCTCCGCCAACTTTGGGTCTAAACACTTGCACTTTTAAGTGTAGGTTGCTTAGACATGGCTCAAACGTTTTAATTTTATTTGAGCCTAAAACAATAAATGTTAAAGGGTAAAAATTGGGGTAAAAGTAAAAATAAAAATGAATTCTTCGACCTCTACAAACTTACTCAGCCAATTTTTGGTCTAAACATTTCAAATTTTACATAAAGGTTATTCAGGTATAGGGCAAGTTTTGATGGGTTTTGGCAGAACATTTGATCTGCCAAGAGGCCGAAGTGTAAAGGATTGGACCTTTGCGGTCTCTAGCTAAGTACTCAATCAATTTTTGGTCTAAACATTTGTAAATTTACATAACGAGGTTTCAGACACGCGGCAAGCATTTTAATCAGTTTTGGGGGTAAAGATTTCACTGCCAAAAGGAAAAAGTTGAAAGAATTGACCCGTGCAGATTCTACCAAACTCCTCCGCCAATTTTGAGTCTAAACACTTGCAGTTTTAGATGTAGGTAACTTGGACATGTGTTAAACTTTTAGTATGATTAGAGACCAAAGCAATAAATGCTAAGGTGGAAAAATTGGGATCAAAGTAAAAAAAATACCTCTGCGGGCTCTACCAAATTACTCAGTCAATTTTTTGTCTAAAATTTTCATAAACTGTACGCAAGTTATGAACATCACATAGGACCTGAGTAAAACCGGGCTGAACAGCTAGTATAATAATAAATAAGGAATCTGAATTAACCAATATATCATATTTAAGCAGTGTGCCAGTGCACACACACACCCACACACACACACACGCACACACACACGCACACACACATACATACACACACACACACACATATATATATATATATATACATATATATACTAGCAAAAGTACCCGCTGTTTATTGGGCTCAAAAACAGCTTACAGAAAATGGACTCTGATTTATGAAAGTATGATAGCTTATGAAGAGGAAGGGGTGTAAATGTGGGTTGAATTTGGGGGTATCAAAACCAAAGCAAAATATGATGAAAGTAAAAATAAAATAGATTAACCTCGTTGTTCTAATCCCATCTTTCTCATCCGCTGTCCATTCCTGTAAAAGAATGAAGTTGAGAACGAAAATAGTCCAAATAGATTCAATTCTATTACTGTAAATTACATCTATTTTTCACCGACAACTAGTAAAAACAATAGTTCAGCCCCCTCCATATCATTACTTACAAAATATAAAAATGTAATGGTAACAATTAGAATGATATTGCCGCAAATAACTCAGAGTAGAAGATCCTGTTACATCATCACCAAATATTATATTTTGATGTTAGTAGTTAAGCTTTAACATCACTTCTTCAAGAGCAAAATTAAAGTATGATGAAAGATAATGTTCATAATGACACGTTCATTATTTTCAGTCAACATCAAGTAGAAGAAAAGAACAGATGGGTTATTTTTCCCTTACTTAATTTATGCATCCGTAGTAAATGTATACGTGAGAACGAATGAAAAGGACACAAACACATGAATCTTACCTGTATGCCTCATGATTATATTTATGCTGCAAAAACGTTTATAAATGCTTATGCATATTTCAGATCTAAAAGTGGATATATGTGTTCGAACTAGCAATATTATATTTATCGATCAATTGCATTGTGTAAAATAAGACCTTATCAAAAGCAAAGAGGAGTGACAAAATCTGTACATAAAACAACATTAATTTATATAGATAATTTGTTCAGACAATATGAAATAAAGTGAATAAGAGTCCAAAGAATCAGAAAATATTCTGATAAAAGGAAGGTATTTTCTTAAGTAAAGAGAAAAGATAATCATGTTTGTTTCCGATAACGCTATGTCCAGTGTATGAACAGTATTATAAATACAGTGATAAATTTATTAGCATAGTTTAATGCATTTTGATGCATTAAACACCATTTCCGATAAAAAATAAAAAAAAGTTCCTTTTATGTGGAATGCTATTTTTAATTAATGAATATTGAAATCTGTTTTCACCGGGAAAAAGTTTTACTGATAACTTTTTTATGTTGCTACGTTCTTAAGAACACACACACAATTTATTTCCTTTAGTCAAGAAACCTAATTGTAAGATTTTTAAAACGATCACCAGGCAAATAGTCGGATGGAAAAGAGTTACATTTTAATGCTTAATTAATTCTTTTCCAACACATAATTGGAAGGCACATGACCTGAGAGAGGAGTCAAAAATATCATTTTGCATGCATATTTGTCAGTAAGAAATATGCGTTCAAAGTTGATACCACGTTTGCTAAGTTGATCAAAATCAACATAGTGATAGTCTAACGTTCTGTTTGCAGTTGTTTGAACGCAACCCAGAATAATTTTTTTTGAATAATATTTGTCATTTGATGAAACATGGATTCATTACTCAGCAAGTGAAAACCAGCTTATATATTAGCATGAGCAGTCAAGGTTTTTGCTTCGAGTCAAGGAATTGTGTCCGTTAACTAGATCGAAAAATGAAGAACTATAAAAAAATAATAGTATAGAGTATTCATAGTATTCCAAAATAAAATTTTGATTTTTAGATAATAAAACATGAAATCAAATTTTAACATTATAAACTTTTTTGCATAAATTTTGGTTAAAAACTAAGCCATTAAATGTTGATAATTCATAGAATCAAGACACTTTTAAGGTGTGTATTCTCACTTAGACTAACGATTATTATAAAGATTTAAGTATTTTTCTCACCCCTAAAAAGACACATACAAAAAAAAGCAAACTTTAAACCCTAATTAGACTGTTTTATCTTCACATTAATATCAGATTTCGGTATTTTTTAAAAATTAATTTTTTATTTATAAATATTAAAATTTGTGTACACCCTATTCTGAAAAAAACATTACCATTTTGCATGCCCCATTTGTCAATAAGAAAAATATTTACAAACTGAGTGCCGGTATTAGTACATATGGTTAAAATATGTATCTCAGCGTTTGCTTGGCTTTGGCTTGAACATGACGTCAGCAGCCGGATTATGCGGAGTGTCACCGATAAAAACATAACAACGCTAAAAAATCGAAATGAATAAATATAAAATACAGAACAAAAACAAAAACAAAATGACCCACTTTATTTGTTGTATTATTACAATTTGGTGTTTTAATAATAACCTTGAAGAAAATGTTTGAAGTAGTCATAATTATTTCTTGTTGTGTTAAATAGAGAAGTAATCAACTAGTTACTTCTAATGCATCTTAAAGCAAGCTTCTATCTTTACATCATCAACGTTCTGATCCCCATCTGCCATCAATTGAAATGAATGGCTCTCGTCTTGTGGATACCTCATGTTTTGACAAGCTTCTGGGCTTGACCTTTACTCCTGATCTTAAATGGAACACGTACATCAAATCTGTTGCCAAGAGCGCTGGAAAATGGGGGATCCTTCTATCGATCCAGTAGATCTCTCACTGCTGAAGCAATTCTCTATCTATATAAGAGCCAGGTACGTCCAAGTATGGAATACTGTTGCCACATCTGGGCAGAAACTGCTAGTAAGGACTTGTCCTGCCTTGATAGAGTTCAGAATATACTTCGTAGCATCGAATTAGATGCCCTTTTTTCTTCCCTACAACCTCTATCCCACAGAAGAGATATTGCGAGTTTGTCTCTGCTTTATCGTAATTTCATTGTAAGTGCTCGATGAGTTCAATCTATATCCCCTTCGCCAAACTTTCACAAGAAACACCCATCTAGCTGAAAACACTATCAATAATTCTCCCAACTTTTTATCTGTGCCTAAACCTAAACGCAGATTCTATGAACAAAGCTTCTTTCTTAGAACTGCACGCTTGTGGAATTGTCTTCCGTTTTCCTGCTTTCCAGCTGACTACAATATGGTTGTCTTCAAGTCCAACGTAAACACATTCTTGACGCGCTGTTCCTTAACTAATTTTCCGAATTTTTTTTATTACTAACGATTACTATATTGTTCAATTGACTACTGTACACACTTAACCGTTATCCTCGAGTGGTCTCTGACCTTGTAAGTGTAAATTTAAAAAAAATAATTGTTGTAATTCACCGCGGCTCGAAACAGCAGCTAAATGCATTAAGAGCGACATTATACTATAACTTTTTTAAATACACATTATTGTCTTCCAATGATTAATGTCTTTCACATCGCTTTCTTACTTTGGGAAGATATAGTTCAGCATCTGCTCGGTGGACATAGGAAGATTATTACACGCATTCCATACATTTTCGCGATACAATAAATGTATAACGTTTTCATATATCAACCTGCCAGTCATTACTTGCTCTATTTACGGAGTACTGCAGTATCTGTTTTGTTATGATACCATCTCAAGATGAGTATATTTTGTTTTCCTTTTCATAGTCATACCTGGTTTTGCACTATATATGTATGTGTGTGTAAATGTGTGTGTGTGTGTCTTTGTGCACTCGTTTGTATTTGTGTCGAAATAAAACTACGTTTTCGTGTATATGCAACTTCGGATTATTTACTATACACAATGAAAAAAGTTCATGCTGTAATATATCTGTTGTTCTTCTCTTCATGTACGGTTATATTTCTGCATTAACTGCTAAGTTATTGTTGTGATAGTAATAGCTCACACATACATATACAGTGTTTAATGTGTCGGTACACATCAGCACACTCATATGTGTCACATATTTATTAAATATAGTATTTAGTCCTAAGCGCTTTACCCCATTTACGCGTTTGGGAAAACGTGAATTTAAAATGAAACTCATTAAATTCATAACGACTATGATTATACTTACATGAATTGAATGCATTTTTATATCATTTATTTTTGCAGCGTTCTATTATTTTAAATGAGGGACACACACACACACACACACACACACACACACACACACATATATATATATATTTATTTAAAAATATAAAATAAAATTTTAGGTTAAATAAATACAGAGCTCATATATAGTCTAAAATAATTAAGGCATAATTTTTAACTTTAAAATATCCAATATGTGTTTTATAATATTATTATTCAAAATTTGTCTTACTCATTTATCTGCTAGATGCGCATTTTAAAATAAAATCTTTTGTTTGAAGTGCCACTATACAACAGACCGTGATATTAGAAGAAACTCTTTCAATGATGTATACTATTGGAACATATGCACAAATAAGGCGCATACGCTCACTACATATATAAATATATATGCATATATTTACATTTATGTATATAACTGAAAGAAAATATAAAATGAAATAAATCGAATTCTTCATATTCAATTATCAAATGAAACTTGTTAAAATCGAAATCGATGCGTATTGTTGAATTGAAGCATCATATGATTGAATTCATTTCCATTGATTTGCTTGTTTGCAGTTATCACCGATTCCGTTCTGGAACAAATTGTTTGGATTTTTAGAGAGGAAAACCGGAAATTGAAAATAAAAGAGTCAAATACAATAATCGGATTGATAAAAAGGTTATCACGTGATCAATTGCAATACTGCAATGCAATTCAATGGGATTTACAAAGGCTTACAACGCATTCTGCATTATGAAAATATCCTCTAACTGAATCATTGGATTTTGGAGGAAATGAAATTCGACAACTACAGTTCCTGCCATTATATTTATTTGACTCTTTAAAGTATATAAATCAAACGACAAAACCAACAAGAAATACCACGATAGAATTATATATTACTTGATTTTGCTACATAATATTAAGTAGTAGTGTACACTACGCAACATCTACTGTTTTTACATTTTTTATTATAGATTTCTTTCCGATTTTTTCCATACAAGAGAAGTTGCCTTACTTCAGATTTTTCCAGTGTAAATATACGTAATTCCGTTTTAATTTTGATAAAATATGGTTGAATAATTTTGAGGAAAAAAAGTGAGTTACTCCTGATGCTATAATGAAAAATGTCAACATTTACTTTGCTTTTTATTTCTATTTTCTAATCTTCCTTTTGATTATTTGAAGTTTTAAGTTTTTAGTTAAAAAAAAAATATTATGCCGGTCTATTAAACACTTCACAGAGTTTCGCGGTTAACTCAAGGACACAGGAAAAATAATATATTTCAAACCGCAAAGAAAAAAGTATAAATCGGTATTGATAGTAAAAAGCAAAACGAAAATGATTAGGAAATATATTTTTGTCATAAATTAAGATATATTAATGCATAACTAAACATTGCTTTTTATTATTAAGATATAATTACACATTATTATTTGTAATTCAGTTTTTGAAAGTAAAATTCTATTTTAGCTCTTTATGTAATTTCACTTTTTAAAGATATAAACAAAAAATATATTTCGGTTTAAATAAACTTGGCTATCAACAACTTGTTTCTAACATGACATTGTTATTGTATCTTATTTTTACACTCCTGGAATTTGTAAAACAGACATAAATTATCCGAACAACCTTCAAAGCAAGAACCAGTAAAAAGAGGTTTCGATAGCCATAAAGTGCCACACATTGTCTGTAAATATCTCTCTTATCCTCCTATAACCATTGAATTCTTCAGAATGTTTCTCAGTAGTTTGCATTTCTATTTTGATATATTTTACTAAAAAAATCTATATGTATAAACTTTACCCTCCTGTTGTCACGATTAAAGACTTGCATGTATAGTGATAACTTCACCTTTAACACAAGCAAAACAACTTCATGCAAACATGGTTTTTCTTCAAACGTAAATAGAAAATATAAGGTAACAATGTTGTGAAATACTATAGAATATAATTATGTCAACGTATATGTTTTACTGAATCTTTGCAAGAAATTAAACCATATATATATATATATATATATATATCGATTAAAATTTGTTTGTATACAAACATACATGCAGATTTATGGACACAGAATAACATACACGCCTATATTTTCAATTATGTCTTTTCACATACGCAGGCTATCATTGACTACTATACGTTTTCTTCCTCGTTTTCCTGCGCAGTGCAATAACACACACATGCGTATATATATATATATATATATATATATATATATATATATATATATATATATATATATATATATATATTCAAATAAAATGGGTTAAGAAATTCCAACGAAAGAAAGATGTATATTTAAATAAGGGAGTAGTCACCAACAATGTGTATTTTTTTAACATTATTTTATTATTCCGTGTCTTGCTTTTTCATTGAGCATTATATTTGGATCATTGTAATAATGTTTTTTAAGTCATTGAAATCGTTTTTACGCGCGTTTCAGACGTTCTGTGAAGCGTCCTCGTCAGAAATTATTTTCAAATGTGTTGGAGATGTAAAAATGGCAATTTTCGTAGTTCATTTGAAGTGTTTCCAAAGGGTGGAGGCTTGTAAGTGTTTATTTTTCATTGGCATGTTCAATTTTTATTAGTTTTATTGGACTTGTCCTGGCCGTTGACCTGGTTGTAGTCACTCTCTCTTTCTGCTAGTGTTTTTTTCTTTTCCTTTAGGGTGGGGTAGGGTGTGTGTGTGTGTGTGTGTTTGTGTATGTGCTTGTGTGTGTGCGCGCGTGTGTGTGCGTGTGTGTGCGTGTGTATGTTTGCTTTTATTGGTTTGAGAATGTATATACTGTTTTATAGTATTATGAGGTTATTTTCTTCCTTAGGAAGGTGACTGTGATCCGAGGTCCTTACTAATGTGTATGTGTGAGGAGGGGGGACCAGCTCTTCTGAAATAAGGGTAGGGGTGCTTTCATTCTATTTTGATATTTATTTTTTGGATTCTTGGATTTTAGTATTGTGATTTTTCGTTTTAGTCTTTTCGGGTATTTCTTATATTAGGTTTGTTTAGAAAGAGGGGTGTATTTAAAATATGTATAGGGGATTTGTTTTATGTTTGTATTTATTTGTCCCTTATTTAAATATATATATATATATATATATATATATATATATGTCATATTTGGCATAATAGTGACAATATATATATATGTATATATATGTATATATATATATATATATAATGTTCAAACATAAGCACCCAAACACAAATGCACGAACACACATACAAACATACATGTAAATCTCGATGTTGTTCCTCTCTGTAACTTATTCCTTTGTTCAAGATATACAGAATGAGAGAAAGAAAAGTGCGGATGTATTTGAGAAAGAGCGATAGAGGAACTGAGTGGTTGGGAAAGAATGGTAGAAAAAGGAAGTGGTGGATGAGAACGATAGGGGGAGGGCAGGTTAGGGAAAAATGAGTAAGAGAGAAGGAGCAAGAACAGAAGAAAGCTTTAAAGCGCATCTTCACTATTATTTGTCTTCCCTTTCAATAAAGCTTTTCTGCGTCTCTAAAGCTCATTTATTTCAACTTTTCAATCATATTTGACACCCTAATGACAACATTGTCAACACACTCAACTATATTGTAACAGTTGTAAAATACATCTCTTTATATTCCTCAAAATGTTATTAGTCAAATTTCAGATAACAGCAATAGTAATTGAAATACACTATTATGGTTCTGATTTTGGAGAGAATGATTGATTATTTGTATAATTCGAATTCTATTTCATGCTGAGTCTTATATGCACAGCATTTGAATCGTATTCAGAACCCTACGTAGTGTACAGAACACTTGGTAAACTTCAATAGTAAAAGTTATATTCCTAGAGATTGACGGTTCAATCTTCATTGCAAGCGAATAAAAGTAAAATTACAGATTATTTATTACTATTAATCAGTCATGACTGATGGAAAGGATTAAATAACGTGTTCCGTTCGAAATTCTGTGCAGATTCCTTAGTTAGACAAAGAGATTCCCTAGTTCAACATCGGTAGAAGGACAAATTTCATATCAACCGAAACGTTTGCCAAATAACATTCAAGATGAGAACACTAGTGCAAAGAATCCACATTATACAAATGTAGAGATTTGATACCTGTGTATCTAAAACCAACACTATATTATTACTTCTATTTCAGTAATTGGAAACTTTCAAAGAGATTGTGAGCTAATATTCAGGTGGCGAAATTTACAAACTTTAACTACACTGGATATTTAAAAGTTATCGAAGGGGGATTGGAATCAGTTTAATGATATTTTCAATTCGGAATTTACATTAGATTAGTTATGTCGACAAAGAACGTAAATAGCAACAGTCGAAAGCTTCTAACCACGAGAAAACAAGGAAATGTATCATATATTACTAATAGAGATTTTGCATCGTTTTGTCGGTCTGGAGCAAAATAATAATATACTATATCTTAATTTTGATTCATTTTATTATCTCCTTCTAAAAAACTCCATTAAATTCGTAAATCAGGGCGTGGTGCTGTATCTATTTATCAACCGACGCCACGTCCTTATTTTCGGACTATTGAGATACATGCCCTCTTCATATGCCCCTTTCTTTTCGGGTTAGTGAAGCATCAGTTAAACTTTCATGTTACTTTTGTCCATGTAATGAATGTTCGTTTATCATAATGCCATTCCCCCAAATCAAAAAATGCAATACGAGAGATTATGATTATTTCTTGACTATTTTCATTTTATATTTTCGCCTCAAATAAATAACGATTTTCATTTAACTTTAGCTCAAGTAAAGAATATTTCCATTTTAAAAAGTAAACTAAACAGACAATTGTTTAATTAACGATGATTAATTATCAATACTGTTAAATAATTATAAACTAATAAATAGCTTCGGAAATAGCTCACTCAGTAAATCTCTAAAATAAACATATAATGATTGTATATTTCAACAGTTTTACACATTGGTAAATATTCATAACATATTTTTTATTCTAAAAAGAAATACTCGGTTTAATAGTATGTAACAAGGAAAATATATAGTTTTCGATATTCTGAAGTCATAAATAACTTCTAGACATTTAATGTATTTTTATAATAATTTTAACAATTTAGTAAAAATAGAGTCGATATTAATAGTTATATATTATATTTAACAAAAGCATATATATTATTATATATTAATATGTTATATATTATATTTAACAAATATAATATATGTTATATATTATATTTAACAAAAGCACGTGTATCTCCGTAATTATGAAATTATCATATAGTATGTAGTTCGATAAATAAATTATTATATAATATGTAGTTCGATAAATAATACGCCATAAAATCCATAAAAAACAACTGTGAATGGTGGGTTGAAATCTGTAAAAACATAAAAAGGCGAACATTTTTCCAGTTGTTGAAGACGTGGATGATCGCTTCTTTAACTCTATATAATCAGCTGTCACTGTATGGTTTATCTAAAGACTGCAACAAATTGCTATCAAACAAGCTCAATTGGATGACTCAAACCATACACAAGAGCGCAATTTATATTTCTACATTTTGTAAATTATCCTCTGAATATTCTTTCATTTGCGACATCTTTTCCATAGACATACTTCAGGAAAGGTGTATAAGTATATATAAAATATATAAATATAGTTAAATTCTATTAATCATATCTACTTTGTGTAAATTATAGAGAATTTTAATTTGGACTGGAGTTATTATATAACTTGATATATGTTAAGAACCGGGTAAAATCGTCTTCTCTATATGTTTGCTTTTTTTCTGTGGATTAAAATACACCAGAGTATCTATAGTTTATCTTGCATTGTACTGATCTAGATTCCCGGAAGTTGCTGAGCGTAAATACGAATGCGGACCTTGTTTTCTATTGTTTTTCTATAATTTAACCGTAACTGTGCAATTAACATTTTCACACTTTAATTACATTAGACAAAAAAGGTATTATCTTTTGGCTGCAAGATCCCCATCACAGAAGTATTTTTAAAATTTTGTCTTGAACAAACACATTGACCTCCTCGTCATATGCTATATTTTAAGAATCAGCTCAACCCTGCTTCTTAATAATTACATAAAAAAGAGTATAATTGCAGAGTGTACACGTGAGTTTAGTTCTCTATATAATAATTGCGACAAAATCTGTTATATTTAATTAACTATTTCAATTTGCGTGTAAAATCAACTTTACACAACACGCTTCTTATTTCAAACCATTAGTATAATCCATGCTATCTCTTAATATATCGTTCTTTTATTATGTCTATATTAATTATATGAATAATATAGAAATAAATAAACATTATTTTCTAATTAAAATTTATATATTGATATGCACATACTATATGTAAGTCAGTTGGTCACATTCCAAAAGAGAGTGACACTTTTTCTAATTTTACAACGATACATCAAGCCATATATGTAGGTTAGTTAATAGAGTAAGCAGCTGCGAAACAAATAGATAGTATAGGAATTTATACTAATAATTCTTTATTAGATCAATTAAAAGAGAATTCCGTAATACTAACTGAATCTAAGAACTACAATATTTTACTCTATATTGTACGTGATTAAATTAACATGGAAGAAGACGTTGGAATATGTAAACGTTTATCGACTCGGTTCTAATGTAATAATTCTGCAGTGCATTTGCATTGTATAGTGAATGTAAATTAAGCCATCATCATTTGTTTATATATTCTTTTATAACTCTGCTAACCCTGGCGGCTGTTCTTTTAAATGTAATCTACTTCACAATCCTCTAAATTTCACGCAGAATATAATCACATTATCCTTATACGAACGTATGCAACTAAGTGTTCAGTCATTTAATTTAGTACACATTGTTTTATTATGCATTTGTTTAAATTGACTCTTTAAATATTACTTCATCCGAATTAATACGGAACTTACAGATGGATTCTATTAAGTATTAATTGTATTTTGGTCATGAGGTATTTGTTAGGTTGTCTTTTTGTCATGAGGTATTAGTCAGGTTGTATTTTTGTCATGAGGTATTCGGATGTTGTATCTTTATTATGAGGTATTAGTCAGGTTGTATTTTTGTCATGGATTTTAAGTCATGTTATATTTTTTGTCATGAGGTATTAGTCAGGTTATTTTAGAATCATCTTTTCATATATGATATCATCCTTATTCCTTTTGATATTATAATTTATTAATTTATTTCACTCTGTCTTAAAATGTTCTGTAGTATTCCTAGTCTTACTACGGCCACCTACAAATATATACTATTCTTTGTACTAACAAATTAAATTGCTTAACTAATTTTAATTTTTAAAATTTGCGTTTACAATAAAAATTAGTGATCAAGTATATTACAGTATAATTAGTATCAAGATGACTTTAGCTATATTTTAAATATCCTTCTTTAAAATTGTTGATGTAATTGATTAAATCACCCCTTTAAATTGCGGGTAGGTCAATTAATCGTTTTTCAAGGTTCGCTAAACATTCCAAATGTTGCCTTTTAAGGGAATGGGACACTGCATTGCCAGATTTGCATTCGGTTGGTTAGATAAGTATTACGTCCTAGTCCTCATCTCTTCGTGCCTTCTCTAGCCGCTCATAATACAGTTCAAATCAATGATACTTTGTAATATTAATAACAGTTTTGACGAATAGAACGGCATTCATAGAGACTCCTACTGGATTTTTTTTAAACATCAAACTTTCTTTACTCTGATAAGAATGTTCTTTCGTCTCTTCTCCAACGTTGTCTAAAATGCCTATGTGAGTGTAAAAGCGAAGAGTTATAGACTGGACGAAGTAGATTAAATAAATTACAGTTGTTTACTCGTATAAAACAACGTCGCGGCGGAAATTTATTAATGTTATTTGCCCTTTTTTAATGTCATAACCTTTACGGTTTTTCCTGGTCAGGATACGTGTTTAAGGAGTGTGTCTTACCTCTATTTCCTGTCGACAGGAACACACTATACTGTAGTTATCACCTACATACGTATCATTTCTTTGTTTCCCATTCTGTTGGTACTGATGATCTTTGTGAAGATTAGAAATTTATCTAGATAGAAAACGCGATTGCATGCCAACGAGTAGAATAAACACCCCCAATATTACACAACAGTATCAACCGGAAGGATTAATTTGTGCACATTTCCTATGAAATAGATACATTAAAAAATAATTAATTTGAATATTCCAGAAAAATACTTACAACTTCTCTGTGTATAAGAGAAATCTTATTTCGCATATGGTCTTATTTTTTAAAAGTACATTTTAGAGTGTTTTTAATATTTATTTGATACTAGCAGGCCCACCTGGCGTTGCTCAGAACCGTATAATAAAACAATGAGAAAAATGAAGTGTGAAAATATCTGTTATTCTTAGGAGAGAGGAATATTTTTATGTCTATACATCATTTGCTATCTCGATCAAGAGAATATTTTACCTAACCTAGGACGTGAGTTACACAAATTATGTATGAAATAATTTTAACTTCCCTAGGATATGTGATTCAGTCATTTCCGGAACTAACTCCATATCACCACTCGCTCTTAAAAATCGATATGAAATAAAGGAAATTTGAGATCATAAACTACCTCAGCCATTTTGGGACTGACTGCATATCCCCCTGTCTCTTATAAATATATATGAAATAAAGTAATTTTGAGATCGTAAACTGTTTCAGCCATTTTCCAGACTGATACAATATCTCCCTCCTATCTGTTAAAATATATGTGAAACTTCCACGCTCAATTCGGTGTAATTTGGTGTAATGGAAATTTCTAATAAGAAGAGAAAATACATGTTTCTTATATTCTTAGTACAGCAATCCACTCCAAAAAGTAAAAAAAAAAAAAAGGCGAAAACGAAAAAAAAAAAAAATGGTACTCTTGCAGAATTGGATCCGGATCTTCGGGAGTTACCGTCAATCATGGCTTGGGCTCGACCAACATTCAGTGGATTAAGCCGACCGTTGCTTAAATGTTGAAACGCTAAATAGAGTTTTTCTTTGTTATTGTATTAAAAAATGTGAGTGTTTAATTAATATTTGGGCGAGGACGGTTACTGTACTATTACTATTTGAAAAGTTGTCCAAAAAACAAATAAATGAAAGAAAAGGTGAGGTAAATTATTTTTCTACCAAACTGGATAATATTTAGTGTTTTTATTTAATGTAAAATGTTTAATTGGCTCAAAAAACTCAGTGTTTATCGATGTATTTGAAAAAGAAAACGAATGGTCGCGGACTCTGTTGAATACGTTAAGTTTCGGAAAATCAGTTAAAAACTGGAAAACTCTGCAAAACAGACACCCACTGATTATATGGTATCGTGACGTAGGCTGACATATTCGGTGGGTTTCTGACAGTATTTTGAATAGTTTTTAGTTGTAAATTATTTTCCCAAACTTAAAATCATCAACGGTGTCCGCCACCATTTGTATCTTTAAAATACACTGATAAACACTGTTTTTCAAGCCAACTAAACGTTACAGTAAATAAAACGGCTTTGTATTACTAAACACATAAACGAAAAAGTTGTCGAAAAATAAATATAGCAAATAAATGTTATCAAAGGCAAGATAATTACTTTTCTACCTAACTGGATAAGATTTTAATGTTTTTATTTAGTGTAAACTGTTTAATCGGTTCGAAAACATGTAATGTTTATCAGTATATTTGAAAAATACAAATGGCGACAGACTATGTTTAATATGTTAAGTTTGGGAAAATGAGTTTAAACTCAAAAAGTATACAAAATACTGTCAGGAACTCACTCAATATATTTTATCGTGAAATAGGCAGACATGTATTCGATGAATTTTAACAGTATTTTGTATAGTTTTTTTTTTTGTTTTAACTCATTGTCCCAAACTTAACGTGTTTAACACAGAGTCTGCCGCCATTCATAATTTTCAAATATAGCAGTAAACGATGTGTTTTTCGAGCCAAACCAACATTTTACATTAAAAAAAACTAAAATTATCCATTTTGGTAATAAAGTAACATATGTTGCCTTTGATAATATTCGTTATATATTTATTTTTTGACAACTTGTTCGAATTTATATGTACAATAGTACAAACCCAATAAAAACAATAAAATCATTCAATTAGGTAGAAAAGTAACTTATCTTGCCTTTGAAAATATTTACTTGTTATATATGTGTTTCTGTTGACAACCTTTTACAGTCTTTGTGTAAGTATAAACCCGAAGGCCGTATTTTTCTGTCTAATTTTATTTTTGGTACCGCGCTTAAATTTCAATTTCACGATATCTTTTTTTAGATTTTTTTTACGTCCACCTCTTTTTTTTAGGTCCGCCTCCACACTTTTCGACTATGCTGAATAAGAAAATCTCATATAAAATTAGAAGAGGCAAGTAGTTTTCGAGATATAAAGATCTGTACTATGCACTGTAATTCACTGGCGGCCATGAATAAACACTCCCAACCTCCCCATATTAAGAACGGCTTTCAGAATAAACACCACCCATGCCTAACCACGTGTTTTAACCTTTTACCTGTCTTTCGTCTGTTGAAAACGGCTTTTGGAATAAATACCACCATTCTCCCCATGTTAAGAACGGCTTTTTGAATAAACACCCCCCAACCTACCCATGTTCAAAATTGTGGAGGTGGACCTAATATGACAATTTACCTTTTGTTTTTGTTTTTTTAAGAAATTGTTAGTTGAAAGCACAGAATAGTGAGAAAAAAAACCCATCCCCTCTCCTTGGTAAGAATGGCTGAAAAAATAACGGTTTTCTTGGTAGAAACTTTTCTGTATTTCACCTAACAAGTTCTGGTGCTAATGCACTTCTGATCCGCGCTATTTGTTAAATCGTATTTTCAAGTTTAATTAAAATTTTATTATATGTTTTTTATTCAATTGTAAGGTTAAAGTACAGAATAGGTACAAAACACCCTCCCCTCCCAATGTGAAGAATGGCTTTTTAAATAATAACGTTATTATTTCATCACGGATCACTTTCTGCATGAGTACCTAATATTTTTATTGCATTCTTACCATAAAGAGGAGATGATGTTTTGTAACTATTCTGTGAAATTATAAACAAATAAAAATATATTGTGAAAGTTGAATTTAACTTGAAAAAGAAAGTGAACGGCGCATTCAACAGTGTAGTTATTTTCATTGTCACGTTAGTCGGTTAATGCGTGGTAATGCACTTACTGATCCGCGCTATGTTTTAAATCGTGTTTCCAAATTTAATTAAAGTTTTATGCTTTTTTTTTGTATTTTTTTAGATTAGGTCCACCTCTAAAATTTTCTTTTAAGTGACGGCTTTTAATGGTTTTCGACTGCTGAATACGGAAATCGTATTGAAATTTTGCAAAAATAAGTAGTTATCGAGATATAAATAGTTGTTTTATGCATTGCATTCTTTGGTGGCCGTCTTTGTTACGCACGTAGATCTGTTTATGACGCGCGCGCACGCGCGTAAATAAGGTAGCCGCCATAGATTAGAGTGCATTATATTAGTTTTTATATCTCAATATCTACTTATTTCTGCAAAATTTCAATGTGATTTCCGCATTCAGCATCGTTAAAAACTTTTAAAAGCCGTCATTTAAAAGAAAATTGTGGAGATGGCCCTAATCTAAAAATTTACTATTTTCTTATTCAATTGTAAGATTAAAGTACAGAATAGGAACAAAACACCCTCCCCTTCCCATGTTAAGAATGGCTTTTTAAATAATACTGTTATTTCAGCAGGGATCAATAAGTGCATGTGTACCCAATTTCTTTAATAAAGTAAAAGCATTCATATTTTCTACTGTAAAAAAAAGAATGAAAGAAAGAAAGTGTACTTTCAATTTTGTTAAGAAACCTTTTCTTAAAAAAAAAAAACTTCCGTGAGAAAAGCATAAAACAAAACATTAATCGGTACTCATGCAGAGAGTTATCCGCGCTGAAATAATAACGTTATTATTTAAAAAGCCATTCTTACCATGGGGAGGGGAGGGTGTTTTGTACCTATTCTATACTTTAACCTTACAACTGAATAAAAAACATATCATAAAACTTTAATTAAACGTGGAAATACGATTAAAAAATAGCGTGGATAACTCTTTGCATTAGCGCCGTTTTTTGTTTAAGAAAACCTTTTTTAACAAAATTGAAAATACACTTTTTTCTTTGTTTTTTTTACAGAAGTTGTTTTTACATAAGAAGTATGAAGGTTTTTTCTTCATTAAAGAAATTGGGTACTCATGCACTTATTGATCCGTGCTGAAATAATAACATTATTTAAAAAGCCATTCTTAGCATGGGGAGTGGAGAGTGTTTTGTACTTAATCTGTACTTTAACCCTCCAATTGAATAAAAGAAACATATAAAACATTAATTAAACGTGGAAATACGATTTAAAAAATAGCGCGCATCACTCTCTGCATTAGCCCCAAATATCATTTAAGCACATTACCAACCCGTAAATTTTCTTCGAAAAAAACCTATACTTTCACCTACCAATTTATACTTTTAATGATAAAAATTTTAATATTTTCTTTTATCGAAACAACTGTTTAAAAAAACAACAAAAAAACAAAACAAAAAAACAAAACAAAAATAACTTCAACTCAGAACGCAAGCGAGCAACTTTTTTTGCCTGATACTATAAAAAAAAAAAATTAATTAAAAAATTTGGAAAATAAAAATTGAATTTAAATTTTTAAAATAGGGAATGCTTTTTTTACTTGTCGAATGAACAGAAAATGAAATCTTATTCGCCTCGTCAAATCGTGGTGTATGAAAGGAATTGAAACGGAAGTTAAGTTCTACCAACAGAAACAGGTCCGCAGTATGGGCTTACGAAAAATATTTTTATTTTTATAATTGGCGATGTTTATTTATTGTAATGACATAGAAACATCCCTCGACTTTAAAAGTGGAGTGTCTGAAGATTTCAAATAAATTGGTAATGTAGAAATAGGGTTTTATCCATTTTGAACGCACCAAGAATTACATATATATATATATATATATATATATATATATAGAGAGAGAGAGAGAGAGAAAGAGAGAGATAAAGTGATTTTGAGAGCGTAAACTGCTTCAGCCGTTTCCGGGCCTGAGTCCGTATCCTCACTTCTTTTAATAATATATATGAAATAAAGTATTTTTGAGATCATAAACTGCTTCGACCATTTCCGGAACTTACTCCATATTCCTCTCCCGAGCCCTTAAAATATATGCTGTGTCGGTTATTTTGTATTTTTTTAAGAAGTTGGTAATGCCTCGTAGAACACTATATTACGCTTACTTGGTGTTTTGGCTAAGATCAAAGTGTAGTATCTGTTCTACGCAGCATTTCAGTGAAATCATCTACTGGACCCTTCTCCATGAACAGAAAAATTGTTGCAATGCTTGAGAGAATGAACAGATACTAATTCACCTCACTCCAATCTCACCTATAAAAAAGAAGGTTTGGTAATCCCTGGCGACCTTCAGAGTACTTTTAAAAGCAAAATAATCGTGCTTGTTCCCCCACCCTCCACCATAATCACCACATGACGTCACTTCCGGAAAATGACTCAGCAGTTTTTTTTCAAAATACATGATTTCATTATGAATTGATTGTATTTTTTAATATGGGTACTACACTGTAGAAACACCTTATTTAAAATGCATGCTACTCCAAAAATAAATATTTCAAAGTGCAGTTAGCGATTAGGCAACACTTGCTTTTCAATAAACTAATCAAGAAATCGGATTGAGAAACGGATACTTAATGTTAACTTATACTAAATAAAAATAGAGATAATACATGCCAGTTTATTATTTAATAAATTGTTAGGTGAAAGTACAGAATAGTTTTAATAATGCCTTCCCCTCTCTATATTAAGCATGGTTTTCTAAATAATAACGTTATTATTTCAGCATGGTCCGTATTCCGTGTGTCATCCACACCCTGTCTTAAACATATGTATGAAATCAAGTAAATTTGAGATGTTAAAAATATATATAGGTTTGTTTTCATATTACAAATATCAAACCGCGAGTAAAATTTACGTATGCTTACATTTTTTAAAACAAATACATAAAAATGAGTTGGTGTCACCAATTAGGATTGAAATAAATAAATAAATAAAAAACAAGCGTTCCAGCCTGAGGAAAAACCGAATGTACGCACATGCGCACAAAACTAAAATGTCAGCTAATGTTTAATGTAAATTTGTCCGTGTCTGTATGCGATATACATGCAGGTAAGCAAAGCTATTATTCGCAATAAACCTTGGTGCATGAATATTATGCCCTGAGAATTTCAGTGCTATGTGACCAGTAGTTTAAGAGTTTACCTGTTAGATATTTACACACACATACGCCTACTGTTTTATTTATATAGAAGATGATAATACTGCTAAATATTTTGCTTGATCAGCACATATTTTGTCTTCTCAACAAAGGACATCGCACGACTGTTTGTCCTTGATAACTAGCCATGCTGCAAAGAAGGAAAGAGAAATTACGTCGGTATATCCCTCCGGCTTGACTTTCTTTGCGCTTCTTGAGAAAAAGTCAATGCGAACTATCTGATTAATACATCTGGCAAGAAATAAATCATGATGAAAAATTTCCGGATTAGTTCAGGATTTACGCGGAAAGGGATTCAGCAGATATTTCCTAAACGGGAAAGAAATCGTCCGAAGTATGGCGAAATAAAGCCGAAACAAAATAGTTATTTCTGTTACATCATCTCCACCGATTTCCCAGTTGATTATGAAAGAACACAAGGCTTATTAGAAACGAATCATTGCACACGATAGAACACATGTTGTTATTGCACACATAAATTGGGTAAAATAAAGTTGATGTCAGCTCAATATCTAATAGTACTAAACTAAAACCAATATTAATTTTAAAACTTCTTCCGGTAAAGGTTCTTGGAACTGTTTAATTACAGTCTAAAATCTATAGATCAAATTTAGTACGAATATGATACATCTAAATTTTTCATAGGAGATTATGCGTCTGAAAAGCAAATTTAATTTAAGGATTGTTATTAATTGATGTCTTATGTAGTTATAATTTAATTTTAAAAACTTCATTCGAATAACTTTTATAAAACTAAATTAAAATAAATGTATTCCACGTGACTATCTTTTATGCCGAGCATAAAATGTATCTATTTATAATGATCAGTTAATTAATTTATATATATATATCTATTTATAATGATCAGTTAATTAATTTATATAATCTTTATAAAGTAAGGTATTAGTATATCTTCCGTATTTATTTTACACAAGAAAGTGTAAAAGTATACTAATATCTTACTTTATATAGAAAGAGATATAGATGGATGTCCAAAAATTCAGAGAATATTCGAGCCATTTAATAAAAAATCTTCAGTATATCTACTGGAATATCACAAATTTCTTCAAAGCTTTAAATTATTTTTATTTTAAGGTATGTCAATTTCCTGTATTATTTAATGCCGAAATAAATACTAATTTTAAATAATTACTTTAGAAAGATACTTTGATCATAAAATACAAATTTATTCATCGATTGAGATGATTTTTCATTTCGTACCATTCAAAACTGTAAGCGCTTAAAAGTGTGCAATAAATCTTACACTACATTGGGACAGGATCTGCTAGAAAGGACTTATCCTGCCTTAATAGATTTCCAAATAGACATCGTAGCGTCATAGGGATTTCCTTTTCTTTTGCCTGCAGCGTCTTTCTCACAGAAGAGATGTTGCGAGTTTGTCTTTAATCTATGCCCCCCCTAGCAAAACCTTCACAAAAACACCCGTTTAGCAGAAAAAACTATCAATAATTTCCTCCACTCTTTATGTCTGCCTAACCCTAAACGTATATTCCATGAGCAAAGCTTCTTTCTTAGAATTGTATGCCTATGGAATTGTCTTCTGTCTTCCTGCTTTCCAGCTGACTACAATATGGCTGTCTTCAAGTCTAACGTAAACACGTGTTTGATAATGTTCCATTAAGTTAACAAATTTACCGAATTTCCATTACTAACGATTACTATATTGTCCAATTTCTATTGTACATACGTTAACACTTATCCTCGAGTGGCCTTTTGGCCTTGATAAGGTGTTAAGCATATGTAAAAAAAAATCATATGCTATCTGAAGTCGATTTTTTGTCTGTATAGTGGATGGCGGTTATGTAAAAGCAGATAATACTAAAACGGTCATTTACGAAATCATTCCGAATTTTGAATATAGTTAATTATCGCTGGACACATACATCCATACTATACACACGCATACAACCCCCACACGTACGCACCCATGGACCTGCGCTGATAACAACAAGCTGCACAGGACTACCCGTTAAATGTGTTGTATTTGCAGATGTTTAACGCTCGCAAGTTTGCTCAACTGTAAAAATTCGAAACAGAAAATATATCTGAAGGCTATATCATAGTAAATTGGACGTGGTCGGAACATCTAAGAAAGCATATTTTCCATGTCTTTTGAATAAAGCATATAAAACTCGGGCATTCATAATTGCAAAATAATTTTAAAGAAATGCGGATGTACAAGTCGCTCACGTTTCTATATAAACATTTTGCCTTTCTTAGGTACATGGTTTAAACGCAGGTCGATATGGACATCTAATATAGTGATATTACATCTCTATATTCAAAGCATTTCTATGTCTCGACACACACATCCATACTATACACACGCATACAACCCCCACACGTACGCACCCATATGTGTGTGTGTATGTGTGTGCATGTGCGTGTGATGTTATTGAGTTATATGCTTGTCTTTATAACATTGATAATTGATATTCAAAAATATTTACGAGATATTATTTTATTTCATTATTATTAATGTAGGCAATATTATTATATTCCATCAGTGTGACTATATATTTAGAAAATATAATTATCCACAGACACGCGTTTTGCGGCATGCGGTTTATCACTCAAAAATAGAACTGGATCAACTAGGATCGATACTCCAGTGACTGTAATTTCTGATCTCTTTACAAATTCGACATTTTAATTATATAAGCAATAAATAACGTTCAATGGATTTTTTTTTTTGCTGTTTTCTTATATTTATCATATAGGAGAAGGGTTTAATAAAAACATTCCCTAGCCCATTTTCACGATAGTAGAGCAATAAAAATTGAGTTACTAGTATTGTTCTACATTGTGTAAGGCATTTCTCACACCGTTTAATGTACTGTTTTTATAGAACATCCCAGGTAGTTCTCAAACCATGACGTAAGATTGGGAATCAAATCTGTATAATTAGCTTTCTTTTCTGAAATACGTTTATGGTTGAGTATTGGTGAAGGTTAGAAATTACAAGGTCAGAAAAGTCGGGTGTTGGAGCAGAATTTTATATACACACGCCGGATCTTCTAATCTGGCCACATGGGTGTTGTGGATCAGCGCATTGTCTTACAGGAGAACGATACATTTGCTGATTTACCTCGCTTCTTGATGTTGGGGGCTGCTCTTAATTAATGCGAGCATAATTAACTCCTGAAATTGTAGTATCCTTTATGAGGAATTATTTCATGACAACTATGTTCTGATCCTAGAACACTGAACATGAATTTGCCAGAGTAGAGTTGCACCCTTACTTATTTTGAGGTGATGAGTCCAGATATTTCCACCACAGTGATGATGCTTTGATATCTGGATCATAGTGATAGACCCAGGTTTCCTTATATGTAATTAGTATTTGGAACATACTTTTACTGATTTCCTTGACGCATCTCTAAATTCATCATCCGGCACTAGACACGTTCTGCTAAGGTGTCAGAAACTAAGAACCCACCTGGCAGACAATTGGCATGAATGACAGTTTTCACAAACCCTGCACGAATTGTTCCCTCTCAGGTCATTTTGCGAGGAGTTACAGGTTGTCGATATAGAAAATGACAACTTCACCATCACATGCGTCAGCCATGGAAAAAAATAGTGAACAAGTCTGTTTGAATTCTGATCATGTTTGAATTCACATTCGCAATGTTTTAAAATGTCATATGCTTGGATATTTTTTCTTTTATAGCATCAAAAGTCTCCAGTAGTGTGTGTCTTTTCAAATATTGAATTCAGATCACTTCGCGACATTCAACAGGCTCCAATTAACACCTGGCACAGTGCAAACACATGTAAATAAGAACCATAACTAATTCAGAGCTGTAATTCGCACATATACAAATAATTGCAGAGGCAACACTATCGAAGTTCTGTAAATGAAAGCAAGGCAAAAACATTATTGAATGACCCTTCTGTATGTATATATACATACATACATATATATATATACATATATATACATATATATATATACATATATATACATATATATATACACTCTCCCTTTCTCTCTCTCTCACATACAAACATATATATATATATATATCAACGATAAAGTTATACCTAATACATAGGTAAAAAAAGATTAGTTGCTTTTTAACGTTTTTATATTGTATCAAAATTAATGTTTTCAGAAAAAGGAAAGAAATGTGTGCAAAATTGAGATTGTGAGAAAATCAGTATTCTGATAGTGTAGGAGTTATTCATGCCTAAAAGCTTTTTCAACGTATAAAAAAGTCGTCTTCACATGAAATAATGCCATTGTTCATCTCTGCGCATATACTTTGACATAGAGAAAATATTTTATATCATACGAAGTCATGTGCTTCAGTTTCATTACTGTAAATCTGATATGAAAATAAAAAAAAATAAACGTCACGGTTTTGTGAGAAAACTAATTTATGACTAAATATCTTCCTCTAAGTATAAACCGAAACTTTTCGACTTTCGAAAGAAATTGTAAAATTGAATAAAAATTCTTTGTGGAAGACAAACTCGATGAGAACATTTTTAATAATTAAAAAAAATCAAAACTTTAAGAAAAAACCAAAAGAAATAATAGAAATAAACGCAGATGTACGAAGCACATACATACGTACAACTGCATAAGTTTAGCTAGAAGCAGATATTACTGTATTTTGGTATCAAATGTACATACATTTTGTTTTGTTAAATAAAACCATCTGATGTTCTGGTTTGTCTGCACTCTCTACCCCCTTTTCGTTCTATTTATATAATTATTTCCATATGTATTGTTTTTTAATTGATATGAAATCATTCTTTGAAGTATTTATTCATTATTAGTCTTTTTCGCCCTTTAGAGAAGGTTTGAAGTTATATCCTATTGACTAGTGATGGGTTCTTTTTACCAAATTGATAATCGAGTCATGATTTCTACTTATTGTTTTTGCATTGGATACTAATTTCATATTACGATTAATTAATCGATAATTCTTCATCGAATAGATGTTAAATAATGTTATCTTTCGTTTTCAAACAAGAAAAACTACAGAACAATCTTCATTCACAAGATTTTCTTAAAATATAAACCATGTAACAATGTAAACATTCATATATGTTACGCTCTATTTTTGATCGGGTTGTATGTAATCTCGGGATTTTCCGATACTTATTAAAAGCAGAGGTCTATATTAATCATAGTAGCAGTTAGTTCACACTTTACTTGTGTGCGAATATTTCTCATGCGCTGCTGACAAAACTGTTCTCACAGGTCACAATTTTCTTGGGTAACGCCTGTGCATAAAGCTCGCTAGTATAAATAATGCTTTTTCATTCCCACTTCGTCCTCTCTTATCAAAATGCACACAAGAATAATATGTTTGTATATATTGAGATCATATCTTTACTCTTACATTTTTCTTTACTATATATACTCTCTTTTTATCTTTACTTCGCTGTCTCATAAATACACACGCACACACACACACACACACACACATATATATATATATATATATATATATATATATATATATATATATACAAACTATTTAATCATGATTTATTCGATGATATACGCGCATGGGCAAAGCAAAGCAATAGAGATCAGCCATGAATTTAATAATGGCTCCTAATTGTATGAGTCTTTCATAGAATTTATTGCTTCTATGATATTTAATATTTTGCTATGCGAAGGTGGTTAAGTATGAAATGCTTGCACTATATTTATTGGTGGGAAGAAAAGCAGTTCCGCATCTCAGGAATTCCTTTCAATAGTCGCGTGGCATATATTCATAAAGAATATTCTACGAGATCGTTTTATTAAAAAAGAAATGTTCAAGTAGGGTGAAAAGTGGAAAAGTGTCACCTTGGCTATTGTGGAATTAAAGAATGAGCAGCAAGCGAGACTTTAGACTTAGAGGTATAATAAGAGGAGGTGGAATAAGAAAGACGATGAGAAGGCAGGAGAAATGTGCACCAACCTCTCTCCGACTTACAACACCCCAAGAGGAAATTATTTTGAGGGCATTTGCTCCTTTTAGATGCTGTCCATATGTTTATCTATTTATTCTCTTTGCAAGTCGGAGTGAACCCCAAGCAATCTATCATATTACTCGCGTGTTACCCAGAGAAATCAAAAGAAAGAATGACGCGAAACGCAACAAATATAATAGAGGAATATATAACGAAAACTTGTAATGAATCGAAAAATAAAGGAAACGAATATATGATGAAGGTGAATGATGATTGCGCGACTGAAGCAAAATAAGTATAATCATCGTTAATTTATTTGTAAAGCATATGTTTTGAAGCATATAAAACGCACATTATTTTAATGGACAGGACACGGGAAAAATGAGAAACACTTTTTAATCAAATCAAATAAAAGATGATAAAGAGTCTTAACACTAGGGTTGAGTTAAATACAAGTTCGATCTTGAATGCAGAGAAAATGTAACCTTAAATGAATCTCTCTTTCACTGCCGAATACATAAAAATAAAGTAAAGTATCACACCATGTATTAGATAAGATGTTACATTAATATTTAGTATGATAAAAATTACTACACTAGCTCTTACTAGCAATCTAAAAGTGTCATACACGCAACACCTCACACCAAAATCAAATGCCCATCTCTGTCTTTAATTAAGTTTATTATTTGAATTGTCTAGACAACTATTTTCATTTGTGTTCAAATAATTCCATGAGTTTTTCACCTATATACTATCGAACTACTAATCAAAGTTGAGAATACTCTTCTCCTTTATTAATCGACGATGAAACAATGCTCTCATTCTGGCAATTATGATCGCGTAGACATGTAATTTCCTGTAATTAACTTTAATATAGTTCGTAAGATAAACCTTAAGAAGACCAGAAATTCTGTATAAACGTTGGGGGATATAACAACCGATAATAATTTAAATAATCAAAAGTTTGAATATAAACATATAATGAAGTTGTAATTACTAGTATCATCATTTAAAAACAAATAAACAAAAAATGATTCAAAGAAGACTTTTCATAGTTGCACTATATCTTTCTATATAAAATGTATATTATTTGCCTACCAGTTAGATGATATGGTTGACGTGGCATGTTAAACGGGATACGCAGTGGATTCTTGTGGAAATAAATAGATGATTAAATTACTCATGTGATATTCGAGGATTTTCAGTTACATTTTATTTACTTACTCGCTAGAATATAAGAAAACACGTCTAATAAACATCAGTTAATTTAGAGATGCTTCGATCCAGCTTGCGCGATGAATAAAGTCTAAAAGTCAAAGCAATGCACACACACACACACACACACACACACACACACACACACACACACACACACACACACACATATATATATATATAACCGTCAAGTTATATCGGCTCTATCATAAATTAAAATCGTCATCCTGCCCGTTTCTATAAGAAAAAATATGGAAGAACGCACGAAAAATGAGCATGAAAATACTTATATACACTGTAAGTACAGAATAGTTTATAAAGAACCAATTCTCGTTCCAAGAATAGATTTCTACCAAATGGATTGTGAGTCGTCTTAAGGCGAACATTATATTTATAATGAAAATAGAATAACAAATTATTCAGGACTTCACACGGCTATGGTTTACGAAAAGAAATGAAACGACATATGTGGGTTCTGTTTGAAATTGTAAAAATAAAAAAATATAAGAGGGTAATGCTTATATTGGGCGAGTCGATCCTTTGGGGGATAAAGGAACCAACATGAGTGAAGTATAATAGATGGTATTATGGTCAATGGGGTGGGAGGTGGTTTAAAACTTATAAAAGAGATTCATCCATTTCCACCCGGATCGAATTTTAGTTAGCATGGCGTATAGACAAGGACGTTTGACTTGCTCCAGCAAGTATTTTTAATACTGTTTGTTACTGGATCCGGTTGAGGGATCGCTAAAAGAGTATTTCTTTTTTGCAACCCTGACGTTTTCCTGCGCGGTGTGCAGTGTCGTCCTCTGACCTATTTTTTCCGGCATATTACAAAAAAGAAAAAAAGTTTCTTCCCTTTTTTTGTTGACCTTTCTGTTATCGAGTTCTCAGCTTGGAGGTTCGCAGAGAACAGTCTTCAACCGGTTCTTTATGGAGTCAGGCTTTGAGCGGCGGTCTTCGGATTGAGTCCGCTGTGCCATCTTGTTCACTTGAATACTCCTGTTACCTACACACGAAGCTATTTGGGGGGATGGGTAAGGTTCTTCTTCTGTGAATTATTTCGGGGATTCATTGAGAAGTTCTGAGGGCAGTTACATCAAGAGAAACGTAATTGTTACCTGTTACAACAACAATGTCGAAAGAACAGCATATAAACATCGCCGTCATTGACAAAACTGAGGACTAAACAAGTTAAAAGGAAGAAAAGAAATAAAAAGCGTCGCTTCTTAGGAACTATGAGCTGTGGGTTTCAACGTTGGACGAACGCGGACTTATTCTACACTTTATGTTCGAAAGAAACAAACGAATGATTTTTAATGCAACCGGGTCGACCTTATGAAAAGAAGGATATCTAACGATCCTTGATGGAGGAAACAATTTTTTTTGGGTTGTCAACTTGAATGAATAACATCTTTTTTTTCTAAGTTAGCTTATTAACAATGGCTAACAGAACATTGGGAAATTTTCTCTAAAAATGTAAGAAAAATACAGAATTAACCAAATTCTAGGTTTGCTTATGAGTAATTGGACCACGTGCATTTACCCAGAATCGTTTGTAAAAATAAATAAATAAATAAATCACCGCGTGGGATAAAAAAATCAAACAAGTCGACTTAAAGGAGGTGCGAGATTCTTGACGGGATGTGAACCGCAAAAGCTACAACCTTATATTTAAAACATTTGTTTAATTTTCTATGTAAGATTTTTCGTTCTACCCTTTTGAATATTTAAAGAATTACTTCATAATTTTGTATTGGCCAATTTTGTGCTGGTGAATTAGGTGGGTTTGTCGTTGGGTCCAGCTGGGGCATCCTGTTCGACTGAAAATACCTGGGTGCACCTACTGTTACCTACACACTGAGATATTGGAGAAGTTGGTGGGGTGCTCCATCTGTGGCTTCTTCTGGGTTCGCTTAGCGAACTAAGAGATATTTTGCAATTTTCTTCTGGTTTTGGATTAGTTCCGCCTTATATATATATATATATATATATATATATATATATATATATATATATATATATATATATATATATATACAGTGATGATCATATTTATTGGCACGGTAAAATAAAAGTTAAATTTTGTCTAATAAATTCTAAAAAAGGGATTAAATTAAAGAAAATAACAAAGTATATTATGTATTTTTAACTGGCCTTTCCGATGCAGCAATCGGATTTTAGAAAAAAAATAAATAACAAAGGAACAACAAACATAATTGCAAAAAACCCTTGTTCAAAATTATTGGCACGATTTATTTAATAATCAATTGTATAGCCTTTGGCCTTGATTACCTTCCTCAGTCGGTTTTCATAGTTTACAACCAAGTTGTTGCACTCTTCAGTAGTAATTTTAGCCCACTCTTCCTGACAATAATCCTCCAATTGAATAAGATTCTTAGGCTTCCTTTGCATTACCCTCAATTTTAATGTTCTCCATAAATTTTCAATTGGATTAAGGTCTGGGCTTAATGATGGCCACTCCAAAACATTAATATGATTGTCCTCAAGCCATTTCTTAGTCAGTTTAGCCGAATGCTTTGGGTCATTATCTTGCATGAACCACCAACGACGACCAAGTGAGAGCTCTTTAGCAGAGTCTTTCAGGTTTTCATCCAATATTTTAACATAATCTTCCTTTTTTATGCTACCTGTGACCTTAACAAGTCGCCCTGGTCCAGAGGCAGCAAAGGATCCCCAAAACATCAAACTGCCTCCACCGTGCTTCACTGTGGGTATGGTGTTCTTAGGCAGGAAAGCTTCGCCAGATTTTCTGTAAATATAAGACACTTTATTATGGCCAAATAACTCTATTTTCGTTTCGTCAGTCCATAGAACACGTTTCCAGAATGCAACATCTTTATCAATATGACGTTTTGCAAAGGCTAGCCTTGCTTTCAGGTGCATAGGCTTCAATAAGGGAGTCTTTCTCGGACGACATGCTTTTAAACCAGCTCTCTTCAAAACTCTACCAACTGTATGTCGAGATACATTCACTCCAGAGGTGCTCTGTTCATCAACAATCTCCCCAACAGAGATCCTTGGGTTTTGTTTTACTTGTCGAACAATTTTCCGTTCATCTCTTGGGGAAAGAATCCTTTTTCTCCCTCTACCCTCTAAACTCATAACGTGGCCTTGCGATTTGAACTTGTTTATTATGGCTCTAACAGTGGATTTGGGAAGGTTTAGCTTCTTTGAAATCTTATCATAGCCCTCCCCATTGGTATGGCATGCTACAACAAGCTTCCTGACGTCTTCGCTGTGTTCCTTAGTTTTAACCATGGCGATTGAAAATTATAATTTAGTCACTTATAATAGTTTAAATAAATCGCTATCTAAAAATTATCTGAAAAAAATTATTCACTCAATTAGCGTTAAACAAGCATAATATGGCTATAAAAAAGTTCAGAAAGCACGTAAACCGGAAATTGATTGATATTATACTGATACTAAAAGAAAAACAAAGCCGTGCCAATAATTTTGAACAAGGGTTTTTTGCAATTATGTTTGTTGTTCCTTTGTTATTTATTTTTTCTAAAATCCGATTGCTGCATCGGAAAGGCCAGTTAAAAATACATAATATACTTTGTTATTTTCTTTAATTTAACTCCTTTTTTAGAATTTATTAGACAAAATTTAACTTTTATTTTACCGTGCCAATAAATATGATCATCACTGTATATATATATATATATATATATATATATATATATATATATATATATATATATATATATATATATATGAGCAAACAGTTAATAAAATATGTTAAAAAAAACTTTTAAAGGAGTTGAAAACATATTTAATCTGAAAAGGAAACACTAGATAAATGGATAGTCCTAAATCCGCGGAGTTTCGAAGAAATACTCTCCTCCTCATCAGAGGGTAGGAATTAGCAAAATGCGGGATCGGATTTTGCATGCAGAAGTATTTGATGAAACAACAAGTAAGTCAAAGATGTTAAGCAGAGGGAATATGGTAAAGAAAAAGGTGATTACACATGAATGGATAGTCTGGTGGAAGATAAAAAATCCAGTGACGGTAAAATCAAAATGTAAAACTTCAAGAAAGTTAAAAGAATTTCTATTTGTACAAGTAAAATCCAAAGAAATCCCGTAATTGGAAGAAGATGGTCGATAATAATCCAAAGGCAGAAATCCATGGAATAATTCACAAAAATAAGGAAGAAAATAATATTAATTAAAGAAAAATAGGATGTGCTTTTCACTCTACTTCCGAGACATAACTATAAATAAAAAAGATCTGGGAAGAGAAAGGAGAGAAAAAAATGGTAAAGTTAAATATAAAATAAAGGGAAACAAAATCAAAATGACCCATACAGGAAATGTTAAAGGCGCGAAAATATATATAGGGCAAACTAATATAAGTCAACTGAAATGTACAGGTCATCACTTAAAAAATGTCAGCCAGAGTTGTTAAACGACATTAAAAGGAAAATAAAAAAGGAAAATAAAATAAATAAATAAAAAATAAAGAATAAATAAATAAATAATATATAAAATAAAATAAAATAAAATAAGAATAAAAGTAAAAATAAAAATTATTTAAGGGGAGAAGATGGCCGGTATCTGCAATTTCAGGAAAAAAAGTAAGTAAATTCATATAGTAAAATTTAAGTAAATATACATACAAGATATGAAAGCGTGGGTAGATTGATATATTAGATAGATCGGAAAGTTTAAAGAATAAAACAGGAAATGCAGATAAAAAACCGGCCATGCAAAGAAGAAATAAAAAAGTAAAATAAAGGATTATTACATTATAAAGTATTAAGAAGTATGTCGAAAAACGATAAAGTTAAAGAAAATATCTTATATCTATATAAAGGGTAAAAGTAATAACTATGTAATTTCAAAATTGCCATAATTAAATTTGGACTTATATTTACAGAAAGAGATCAGTTCATTTTTAGAATTTATTATATTGTTACTTTGAGGGGAAGTAATTATAGTTATAGCTTCGGTTGTGCAGAGGCGACATGACTTAGAACCTGGAGTATAAGACTTAACTTTTTTATAATAGTCCATTTGATTGAGAAGGGAGTATTCTTAGTGTTACGTTTTTTAATTAAAGTGGTTAGAGAAGTTCCCTGGTTATTATTAGCATTATGGTTGTTAAAAGAAGAAATGTGGTTTGATATCCTTTTCTTAATTAATGTTGAAGTAGTGCCGATATATGTATGTACTTTATTAAAAGCTCGAGGTCTGGTATTAATATTAATTTGCTGATTTGTATTAGTTAAATAGTTTGAATTTTGTTCATAGTGTTCAACAATTGGTGGGACAATGTCTGTATGAGGACTATTTTGGAGGGGATAATGAATATTGTTAGTGTTAGGATGGCTGTTAGGAGAAATATTATTATTCTCATTAATATTATGATTATTATTATCATCATTATTACTAGTTGTATGATTGTAGATGGAAGGGCTGCTCGAATGGTGTATTGGATTAGTAACTATATCAGATGGAGAATGGGAAGAAGAATAACTTGAAGACGAAATATTAGTGTCTGTTATAGAGGATTGCGTGGGAGCTCAGTAATATTGCAAGAATATATAACATCTTTATGGATACAATCATTATTGAGTGGGCAAAGATGTTTGTTATTACAATTACAGTTAGTTTTGGGTTTAATTGGGAAAGAGATTTTTTGGGCTGATTTAATTTTTTTGTTATTAAATGTTAAGATTCTTTGTGCCAAATTAGGCATTGTTGAATAAGAAATCCGGATTGAATTCTTATTGAAAATAGAACTATATCTGTGTGGGTATTTAAAAGAGTTTTGTACAATGTTGAAGAATTCCTTAGGTATATTAGTTTTGACATTTAGGCTAAACGGAGGATTAAACCAAATATTTTTTCTCCTGATACGACTAGGTGGGTTAGAGCATTGCGATTAGTATTTTGGTTTGGATTACAAATGTAGACTGGTTCATTGTTATTGACAGCGGCAGATCTTGTTATTTGAAATGATTTCTTATGAATTATATTGTGTAGGATTACAGATTTAAGGCGGCCTGCAGGAGGAGCATAATTGTTGTATTTAATCTTTTCCTTGTGTCCTGAGTTCCATAAAGCATTATTGAAGAAAGTAGCATTTTGATTAAAAGTTTTTTATCAGCAGAAAGAGCAGAAATTCTTCTAGAGATAGATGGTACTGTAGATTTTATAATTGAGTTGGGGTAGTTAGAAGATTTCTGGACGTATAAAAGCGTAAGATTAGGTTTATGATAGGGGCTATGTGTTTCGGTGGTAAGATTAAGTGCAACATCTAGAAAATTTGTTTTTGTTTGTTTGGTTCGATAATTATAGAAAGGCCAAAGTTATTGAAGAAGTTATGTAATTTTTTAATAGTTTTGTTGTACTCTCTTGGCCTGGCTGTTGTAGTAAAAAGGGCATCGTCTCTATAAAGACCCATTATAAGCTCTATTTCCTATTTGGTTTGATCGAGATTTTATATCTGGCTGAGATTATTTTATAAATATTAATGCTTTAATATTTATAATTTACTTTAATTTTACCATCTTGCATCATTTTGGTAAATTCAATTATAATTTTCATTTTATATATATATATATATATATATATATATATATATATATATATATATATATATATATATATATATATATATATATATATATAAGAAATACACTATTACGCTGCCCACTTCGTTAATTATTAAAACTTAGTACTTTTTCCTCATAAATCATTCGTAAAGTTAAAAAAAAAACTTTATCAGCTCTATTCCGAAATAAAACGCTGAACATTTTTTGGTAACAAATAATTTTACAACATTACAAAGCCTTCACTTTATTGCTTCTTTTTGTTACCTTTCTATACACGGACTGTACGTTTGTACTAAACTAAAGTACAGAAATTACT